>NW_016167595.1:11187-21129 GCF_001687245.7 Rhagoletis zephyria
TTTTTAACCGACTTCCAAAAAAGGAGGAGGTTATCAGTTCGTCGGAAATTTTTTTTTTTTTTATGTATGTTACCGCATAACTTTGGACCACGTCAACCGATTTCGATAATTCTTTTTGCATCGGAAAGGTAGTGTCTCAGAGGTGGTCCCATACTAATCTGGTTAAGATCCGATCAGCGGATCATGAGATATATATATATATATTTTTTTTTATATGAGAGTTGAAGTCGGTTTTTTTTTGCTAAAAATTACTTGTTTATAAAGCAATTGCATTTCTGGCTAGTATATTTCAGGATGAATGGATAAGGATTGAGCCAAGAGCTTGTGTGAGCAAATCCAATTTTAGGCAAAAATTTTTAGCTACGCGGATTTGCAGAACGACGATACGCGGTTTTGTACTTTAACGACGATATGTACATACATTTGTATGTAGATAGGTATGTATGTATGTACATACATACATACCCAGTAGAAATCTTATGCATGCGACGGCGATTTTGGTGGTATTAACTTGCTGCTGTGTATGCATGCCAGTATAAATGGACTTTCATTTCCATTTAACACGTGTGGTTTCTCAGAGCGTACGCGTACTCTAAGTGCTCATTTACACACGGCGATTTTTGTTGCCACAACTCGACGTTTGCTGGAGAGAGCGTGACGAGGAAAGGAGCGGGGCACCGAGTTGCTCGTGCTCGGGCAACGCGCTTTGTGCTCTCGTTCGTCTGTGTAAATTGAACCGATGTCACAGCTGACAACAATTGCATAAACACAAATCGCCGTGTGTAAACGAAACGAGCAACACCAAAAGGGAATGTGAAAAATCGCGTCGACAAAAGTTTCCGTGTATAAACACAGTCTAACTCGCGAAAACATTTTTGTTTTTATTATTTATTTTATATCTTTTTATTTTATTTTATTTATATATTTAATTTTACTTTATTTTCATTTGCTTTATTTTATATCACATTTCTTATTTTACTATTAGTTAATTTTAATTTTTAGAGATGAATTTTGTTAAAAATTCAACAACAACTAACTGAAAGTAACGTAAAAAAAATATAGAACTTATAAAAAAAAGAATGAAAAAGAAATAAAAAAAGTATACTGGCCGTGGGACTCGAACCCACGACCTTGCGGCTGGTTTATTCGCATTACTGCCGTCTGTAAGGGTAAAATTTTAATTTGCATTTNGTTTCAAACATGCAAACGCACTAGTATACAGGCATACAAAAATACACCTAATTAGTGCTTGCAAAAGTACTAATGCTGATACGATATATGTACATATAGGTTTATATTTCCATATGTAAATTCTACTTTTCCAATACATTTTAATATTTGGCACATACCCAATAAACACAACGAATTCGCCTCGAATTCGATACGAGCTGGTTTTCTCTGATAGAACTATCTAGACCACTGATGGGCACCGCCTTGCCCGCGGGCAAAGCTCTTTTAAGCTTTCTATATATTTTCTATAGACGCGAGCAGAGTAAACGCTCTCTCTGCCCGTCGCTGACCTAGACCATACTTCGCGGCGATAGATCGGTGAATTCGAATTCGTAGTAGCGTCACCTACCGTTAGCGAATCGAGTGTTACTAGTTTTTCAAATCGCTGGCGATTCAAGAATTTTTAATTTTTCTAATCGTTGGAGATTCTATAATTTTTAATTTTCGAATCGTTGGCGTTTCGAGAATTATTGATTTTTCCACTCGAGATTTCAGCTCGCTGGTGGCTTGAGACTGTAATTTTTTTCGATCCAAGTTTTATAGGATTAAAATAACTAGTTATTAAGAAAGTGAATCCGTATTCAATTTTTAACAGCATAATTAAACAGTAATTGTTATACATGTCAGATTTGTCCGGCACAATGTTTCTTGTAATTTGATTTTTTTCTTTAGTCGGTCTGCGCTATATTGGAAGAATTTCTGGGATNGCTTGAGATTGTAATTTTTTTCGATCCAAGTTTTATAGGATTAAAATAACTAGTTATTAAGAAAGTGAATCCGTATTAAATTTTTAACAGTATAATTAAACAGTAATTGTTATACATGTCAGATTTGTCCGGCACAATGTTTCTTGTAATTTGATTTTTTTCTTTAGTCGGTCTGCGCTATATTGGAAGAATTTCTGGGATACTTTATCCAATAAATCCGCCGAAATATCTTTGAATGTGACTTGGAATGCAGCTGAAATATAATAAAGTGGAGTTAAAATTAATAATTTGTTAGCTTAAGACCCTGGGTGCCTTTGTATATGCATTAGTGAATGGTATCAGAGCCGTTTATGTCATCCCCCACGCCAAAGGTGCCCTTATACTCAGAAAAAATTTTGCTAAATATATAACTCGAGCTCGCCTCGAATTCGAAACGAGTCCAAAAAATATATTCAAGGCGAATTTATACAAGGTGGTGTTGATGGCGAATTAAATTTTCGCCGCGGTACTAGGGAATGTCAAAATGATGTGTTTGTTGTAAACAAGGCGAATTCATTTTACAACAAACACATCATTTTGACATTAAGACGTACCTCGGCGAAAATCTAAATTCGCCATCAACACCATCGTGTATAAATTCGCCTTGAATATATTCGAGAAATTTATTTTCTCGAGTTCGTCTCGAATTCGATACGATCTCGCCCTCGTTTTTGTGTTTATCGGGTATGAGTACAAACAAAACGGTAGCATTTACATATGCAAATCCATATCATGTAAAAGCCCTGTTAGTGCCGAAAGTATTATCGCACAACACGTGCGTTCGCTAAAATTTTTGCACAAGACTAGGGATGCAAACGATGCATCGATATTTTTGAAACATCGATAATATCGGTTCAAAATTCGATGTTTGCCATCGATGTTTACAATTTCCTAAAATCGCTAAATTGACGATAGATCGATGACAGTTTCAGCGATGTTTTAACATACTTTAGTGTGACTGAATTCAACTTACCCATTGCTCCTAAAATTTTTTGACTGGCCATGAATTTTATAACTTGTTCTTTTGGGGAAAATTCAGAAATTCTGAGTATACTCTTATTTTTCCATATTAAAAATGCTTACTTACGGCATGCATTTTTATTATATTTATAGGAAGGGTAAAGGAATGGAAAGTATTAAATTTTCCTTTTAATGTGACTAAAACCTAACAAATTTTGAAACATCGGAAACCATCGATATATCGATGTTTTTCTGGCGATGTATCTTAGCATCGATGTATCGATGTTACCCCCCAAAATTTGAATCCCTACACAATACTGAAAATATTACAAACATTTTGTGGTCGGCAATGCAGTGGTCGGCAATCAAACGATTCAATAAGTGAGACTGTGCGTTAAATGCACTGCTCAGCCACCGTTCTTCGTATACGTGTGAAACACACATGTACCCAGAGAGCGCTCAGTGAGCTATGGCTAGGGACACGATACCGAACCGAAAGTATCGATATGATACTCATTTAAAGTATCGCTGTAAAAATAACGGGTACCTATTAATATCGGAATAAAAAGACTCGATATCCCAAATATCGATACCTCCGAGGGTATTTCTGCCATGATAAAAAATACAATCGCCATTCAGAGTCGGCGTAAAGCTTAGGCTGGGTCGATTTTGTATGGGGAAAAATAAAAGTCGTTTGACCGCATTGTAATAGGTAGTATTATGATGTCTTAGGTCTAAGCCAATTGTTATTAGCCACGAAAGATTAATTTAAAACTTATCTTTAGCCCGCGCAATTGTGTCTAAGTGTATGAATATTGAAAATGAAACTTTGGCTTGCAATATCTATGGAATGCGTTATTGTTATAAACAGGACGATATATCAAATTAAGGACTATTAAATTTAGTACCTCACGTTCATTTATCATTTTTCAATAAGTCTACACGTTTTTAAGATATTAAGATAAAACTTACAAAAACTATAATTTTCCGTTATGAGTTTTCAATTCTTCATTACTTCAGCAACCAAGTGAGAAATACAAAAAAGTGAGACGAGATTTATTTCAGACGTTTTAAAGTTTTCGGATGTTTATATAATATTAAAATGACCATGGACTTGGTCACGCCGATTTGGTCAGTTTTCAAGATCGTGGTGAATGAATGTATTGTCAAAGATTAGGAATCGTTTGACAAGTTAATAGTAGTTCAAACATATAAGTATTTACATATATTAGCATAATACAATTAGTGTGAGAAACGCCTATTTTAAGTACATTTATGCAGTCTTGAAAATTGGTGCGGAATGGTTATTTAGTCGCCGAAGAAGCACATTTTTCGCGGTTTCTAAATTTGCCGTTATATGAAAGTAGGGGACGTGCAATAAGTGTTTAGATATACATAAATATTTTAGTTAATTCCATTATGTGAAAAAGTGACTGTAGGTAAATGCAATAGTCTTTAACATATCCTGGGAAATCCTTTTGAGGACTCTCCAATTGGACGATATTGCTTTGCATTCAGCTTGAACGAAAAAAGTCACTCCCAGGCACAGTTTTCTGTAATCCGGTTCTTTCATTTAAATGTTACTTATACAATTGAAAAGAAATTTTTTAGAAAAAAACTGGAGATCCACTTAAGTTTTTCGATATAACTTTTGTAATTGTTACTCGATCGGAACGTAATAATTAACAAATTGAAGGCGAGACTTACTGTTACTGATTTATGATAATAATATGATGAAAATCGTTCAGCTTATAAACAAATTATTTTAAAATAAAAAAATGTTGAACAAAATTCTTTGCCATTTTCCTATATTTGCAATTTTTATATTGTATGCATAAACATAAGTCAACTAATTAGTGTTTCTGTTCAGTGTTGCCATACTCATTTGCATAAACAAAATTTGTCCGTGATGATGGAAAATAATAGCTTATCTATTAGAGCTACCGAAATTTTTCCTAAATTTGAAAAAATTCGCAAACTATAGCTAATATTAAAAAAGATTAGAATATTTGGAAATAGCGATCTAAATCCACGCCAGCAATATTAATGCTGTTCTTTACATCTTTTGACAATAGGCCAATGCAATTATCAAGAGAACAATTACAATTTTCTTGAAAATAGATAAGTTTGAGATTAACGACAATCTAGAGTGCTGCGAGAAATGATATTTCACTTTATGTTTTGCGTTAACGGATTCANGCTAAAGTGCTGCGAGAAATGATATTTCACTTTATGTTTTGCGTTAACGGATTCATTATCTAATAATATGCACCAACCCTTTTTACTGAACCCAGAATTTTTAACAAGAATTGGTCTTATTCGACTAGTGTGCTGTAGGTCACTTGGCGGTCGATGCGCGGGCTCTCACAATTAAAATAAAATACTAATATTTTGCAGGCTTGTTGTTGACTCCATGATACAATATATTTTCACTATTACCAAGGGATTTGAGAAAAATTAGATTTTCGACCCGCCCTAGTAAAGCTGCCTTTACATGAGGCGATTTTTTTACAGGCGATAATCGCATGCAAAAGTTGACTTGCTCTCTACTTTGAGGCAAGCGATTTTTGAATCACTATTTAAACGAGCGATTTTTCCAGAGCAATGTTAAATCGCCTGGAAAATCGCCTCATGTAAAGGCAGCATAAAACAGTAGGGACGCCCTTTGTGGCAGAATATCAAGGCGCACGCAACAAATCGGAGGAGAAGCTCGGCCAAACACTAACATCTTGTGTAAGCGCCAATCTTTTATTTGTACACGTAGAGATTGAGGTGTTGCNAACGAACGATTTTTCCAGAGCAATGTTAAATCGCCTGGAAAATCGCCTCATTTAAAGGCAGCATAAAACAGTAGGGACGCCCTTTGTGGCACAATATCAAGGCGCACGCAACAAATCGGAGGAGAAGCTCGGCCAAACACTAACATCTTGTGTAAGCGCCAATCTTTTATTTGTACACGTAGAGATTGAGGTGTTGCCTTAAAACATCGAGACCGCTTGTTCAAATCCCACTTTATGCAATCCTAACAATAGTAAAAAATTTCTGTGCTTTAAAGCCGAATTTATGTCGGGAAGAATTGTTAAACAAATTAGGTCGATACGATACTAGCGTTCTGGTACTCGATTCCAAAAAATATCGTTTTAAAACTATCGAGTAAAAAATATCGGTATCGAATTCCAAAAGTATCGATATGGTATCGTATCGTATCGAAATTCGTGCCCTAGCTATGGCCTGTCGACCACTGCTGTATAGTAGTTAAATTTATAGAGAAATGTACTTAGAACAACAACAAGTGCGTTCGCTTATAGTTCGCCAGAATTTGACTTTATTTCTGGAAATGCATGGCTCTAGAATTGTTCACACTTTTTCACTCTTACATAGTGTGACCAACTGTACTTCTTTNGGCCTGTCGACCACTGCTGTATAGTAGTTAAATTTATAGAGAAATGTAGATACTTAGAACAACAACAAGTGCGTTCGCTTATAGTTCGCCAGAATTTGACTTTATTTCTGGAAATGCATGGCTCTAGAATTGTTCACACTTTTTCACTCTTACATAGTGTGACCAACTGTACTTCTTTCGGAATCACAGTACTTCTTTTTGAGCCGCTGTACTTCGTACTTCGAAGTATAGTCAAATATACTCCTTTTCAATATTTTGTACCACCTTTGAAGTTGAATTTTCTTTAACTGATTCCAAAAATTCTAATCATCTCAGTCAAAAAGGGTACACGCAGATCAACACATATGCAAATTATGACTGTCAATCACTTCACATATGTAGCTGACAAATTTCATTATGAGTGACTATTCAATCAATAAAAATTAAAAGGTGTTTAAGGGCCGGTCCACATAGAGCTTTCGCGTTGATTTTGGCGTTGGCGTTGGTTTGACAGAACACACGTGTAAAGTAAGCTTGCTACAATGAACGCTTGGCACCGAATGCCTTGGCCACTAAATTAACATACTACGACAGATAAATAAATATTTCATATTTCATTCAATAAAATTAAGAGCTTTATTAAGGGAGATTTTGAAACAAATGTTCGATTTATGAAGCATTCTTTATTTTTAATACTACTCGGCTTTTTCATGNCAACGCTTGGCACCGAATGCCTTGACCACTAAATTAACATAGTACGACAGATAAATAAATATTTCATATTTCATTCAATAAAATAAAGAGCTTTATTAAGGGAGATTTTGAAACAAATTTTCGATTTATGAAGCATTCTTTATTTTTAATACTACTCGGCTTTTTCATGGAAATTAAATTTATATTCTTATAACTCGAGTCTACATATCGCGTACTTTCTTCAAAGGTGTACTAATTCAATATTTACCTTATGTTGTCAATTTAACTGAATAAAGTTTTTCAAATAAACGACAACCCGCTTCAGAAGTACATACGACATTAAAGTTTCCTAAACCGCTTTAGATTAACAGGAGAATTGTAGTATTTAAGTTACTTTACCAAGTTAAATTAATACAATTTTTCAAACACGAGACAACCCCCCTTAAATATTCCCGGCAGTAAACTTTCCTAAACCTCATTATTTTGATACCCATATTTCAATATTTAATTTATCCTAGTAATTAAAATACCTAAAATTTTCAAACACGTGGCAACGTTCCCAAAAAAAAATTCGGCTGTGATCCTTTTGAAACCTCTTTACTTTGACAGCCATATTGCAATATTTAATGTATCTTATCGATTTAGCAAAACTGTAATTTTCAAACAGGTGGCAACTCTCTAATTTTTTTTTATATTTTAATTTAGACCTCAAGCAATACATCGGTGAAAACCGCTTTCTATTTCTATTTCTATACAGACAGACAGACAGTAAAAATTTCTTAAAATTCTTTAATTTTCTTCTGTTGCTCTTTTATAGACCCCGATATTAATTTTTCTTTATTATTTATAATGTAAAAGTTTTTTTATATATAAAGATTTTCGGAAAATGGCCACTACACCGCCTACTTATGCTCGGTAAACACTTTATCGATTTCTACCAAGTCCCGTTCATTTATTTAAATATATCATTAAGTCTAATTGAGCATATTATCCAAAATGTTTGAAATTGGGGGGACACCCCCAGCTCTTCACGTACATAGTTTAAAGAAAGGTGAAATAAACTATATTTAATACGTGCGTCGGTTGTTCGGCTTCGCCCCAACTTACAATACTTCTTTACTTGTTAATTAAAAAATTCGATTTGTTGATTTGGTACACTGTCAACGTTGTTGTATATTCTGCTTATACCATTTTTTCATTACTTTGGCTCTCAGGTCCTGTACTTCTTTAAGCTATGAAATAGTTGGTCACATTACTCATACAGCATGCATACTTCATGAAGGCATACAACCGATTTCTACTGGGTATATATGTTCCAACACACGTGCATACGCACTTATGTACATATGTACAAGTGTATGTATATAAAAAAAGAGGTATGCGTTAAACCGAAAAAACATCTGTCGTTTGTATCGCCAGCATCGCTTCAGTGGTACCTCGTTGNGCATATGTACAAGTCTATGTATATAAAAAAGGAGGTATGCGTTAAACCGAAAACATCTGTCGTTTGTATCGCCAGCATCGCTTCAGTGGTACCTCGTTGCTGCCGCTACGCATTGTGCGGGTCTGAAGCAAAGCCGAATTATGGGACGACGGTAATAAAACCGCTGGCAGATGCGACATATGCTATGGTGTTGTGCAGCTCAGAAAGTAGATCGACATTAAAATCCAAATGCAACCGCCACCGCTCAGGAAAAATGCTTTTGCCACTTGCAGCTGCCACCGCCACTTGCAACATGATCATCACCTGTAATTATTGAGCGTGGAACTAAAATTTTGTATAAGTGTCTTTCTTTCCAGCTGCCACTGTTTACATATGTACACATGAGCGTGTGTGTGTATGACTTAGTATCGACCTTATTAAGGCACCTATAAACTGTTTATCGATGAGAACGCACAATGTCGATTGTTTGTACCGACTAGGGAAGCCAACTATTGCGGAATTCCCCGATTTGCGGGGAGTCTCCGTTTGCATGGGGAATCGGGGAGTGGACCGCTTTTTGTGGGGAATTTCAGTTTACGTGTGGAATCGGGGGATGAACTGGCTTTTTGTGAGGAATTAGGTGTAACTAATTATTTTCTTTTTTGCTTCACTAATTTCATAATGAGTTAAAAATGTTGCATAAGAAATACAACTGCTACTAAAAGTACTGATTTTGCAACTCTGCCAAATTATGCAAATAACCGTTGATTTTTTATAATTATCTTTGTCGCATTTGCTTTCCTATAGTGAATAAAACAATTTAGTTTTAAATGGAAGAAAACCGCAACCGACACCAAACAAAATTCTAAAGGGAAATTTTTAGCCACTTGAAACTTCCACTTTATTATACCAGAATTGAGTGTGCTACAATACTGCATACCCAAAATCTTTCTAGGGAATCGAAGTAAACAAGCTCGAAATTTTTACGAAAGTTTGTTGAAATTTTTTAATATTACACAAAGTTTGAAACTTCTATTTATACGGTTTTTATTGGAGAATGAATATTTTTATAAAAAAAACTCAAATGACATAAAAATATTGTGAAAACTTGTCAAAATTTGGTGCGACTAAAATTTTTTCGGCCACTGCATGTATGTAAGTATTATATGTACATTTTTTATTCTTTATTTGAAAATTAACTTTGCAAAAGTTTGGTTTGATTTATGAATACATAGGTAAATTACATTTATAAATAAACAGAAAGACCAGCAATATATCAAAACACAAATTGTGGGGAATTTTGGTACGGATTAGAGGTTTACGCCGACAGGCGGCGGCGGCGACGCCGGCGCGTCTGGAAACGCCGGCGCTACTGCTCATAAGGTAGATTTCAAAGAGTCATGAGGCTACTAATCTTATCATTTCAACTCGTCAGNACGAAAAAATTAGTTGGCTACCCTGGTACGGATTAGAGGTTTACGCCGACAGGCGGCGGCGGCGACGCCGGC
>NW_016167596.1:0-13508 GCF_001687245.7 Rhagoletis zephyria
TCAGTGGCTGACTGAAAAACTTTGTGCATTTCATGTGCAGAAAAAAAAATTTTATTTCATGTAAGCATGAAAAGCAGCATATGCTCCGTCAGTGGTGCAGTCATTGGTATGCTGACCTTTTTTTTTTTGTTTTTTTTTTGGGTACCCATATTAGTTTTTATGCAGAGGCCAATGACTAGGCGAGCAACGTACATACAATGGAGTAAACAAAAAACGTATTTCTGTTTTTTTTTTTCGATTCTCTTTAATAACTGGCCGGTAGAGCGAAGAAAAAGGTAGAGCGAGAGAGGGGTAGTATGTATTATAATTGACCAAATACTGCAGCCAATATAGCAAACAACAAAAATTACAAGTCCATCATTGGAAAATAGTGAAAAAAATTGTACAGCGCAAAGTTTGAATGCAGCGAAATCGCTTTTACAAAGTTACTGCCATTTATTTATATTGTGGATAGGTGCTTTGTGTTTTTGTTTTGTTGGTGTAGCAATAATGGCAGAATCGCAGTTGTTAAAAATACATTCAACCGACACTCTAGGGAGGCATTAAAGTCCCAACAAATACATTGATAATTGTATGGGCTAGGTTTGTAAGGGGCCGATGGATGATGTTTTCGCCTGTGAGAGAGTGTGTTTGGAGCGAACAAAGGATCGGGCATAATATGTGCGCGTGTATGTAAGTTATTTTAACCATGATGGCCATGATGTATGTATGTATATATGTATGTGTATATACATATGTACGTGTAAGTAATAGAGCCAGACCCCGTAACACATGCACCCTTGTAACCATTGGTTACCTTGGTTTTTACTACGCTCCATACGATTGTTTTTTTTTTTTACTTATGTTGAAGCATGCCGGCTTGTTGGCTTGGAGGTTATGGCTTACGTAAGTAAATGAAGTCAATTTACAGCATTGTTTGTTCGATTGAATTGCCGCAGCATTGACGCCTCTAAGGTTTGTAGCTTTTACTTTGGTGCCAACTTACACCGCATTTTTGTGTCGCCTCTAGATCTGCATACGTATAGATTTTGTTATAGAAACATTGCTATGAAGTTGCTCAATTTTTCTGTTTTTTTTTTAATTTTATTTTCCAGAAAAAGGAAACAGTAATAGTGAAAGTTTAATGTTTTCGAGTACATTTCACACTTTTGGTCTATACAATTTCTTTTATTGGGAACGTAATTACCAGTAAAATGGCATTTGAATTCGAATGAAAACTAATTCTTTTGTCAACTTTAAATTTTTTCTACTCTGCGGTGAGCATGCCTTTAACCCTTTATTAGACTCATACAGAAAATCACCGAATTAGTCGCATGGGGTGTCGAGTGACCTGAAAAAAGTGTTGAAAAAAGGAGTGCATAATATAAAAAAGTTATCTTTAAGAAGGAAAAATATAACTTTGATTTTAAATTTTGGAGTGAGAGAGCGCGAGCCGCCCCTATGCTGCAGTACTCATACCTTCACGCCAGTCTTCGACCTCTATAGTGGCTTCAAAGTTCATTCCGAAGTGCAGATCCGTGATCAAAAAAGTCAATCCGTATGAGTAAAGTTGACGCTTTATCGTACAACTGTGACCGTCTGATATGTCTGCCGGCAAGAGATGCAACAAGGTGTAAAATCTGTCAGGAAGCTATCTCGAACAGTCAGAGAGACTAGCAAGTTCGAGAGCAAAGGACTCCATAGCTTGCCAAGGGNTTTCGGTTGTTTGTTTATTTTTGGCTGGCCACACGATTATCTGCCTAAATGTCAAAGTATGATTCTATGCCAGCGTCCTATGTTGTATTGTACATAGTGCCTTTTTTTTGTTGATGTTGTCCACCACTATGAACCACCGTAATTATTACAACACTAATTTGCCTAGTTATTGTTTTTATTTCCTCTCTCTGTGTAGGGTCTTGTCACTCACGCATTGACTACAGCCCATCACAATTGCTGCGTTTTCTACCTTTTGTGTCGCATAAATGATGAAAATAATAATTTACAAGTGCTTGCGTGACTGCGTGTGTGTGTATGTACATACAGAAGTGTAGGTGGACGGCGTGTGCGTGTCACGTGTCTGGGCTTTTGCATTGTACATTTATGAGCAATAAATGTCATTAAAGCAATATCCTATTTACTTCCTTCCATATCACTTTGTATGCTTAGACGGATTGGAAGCCTATGTTGGCAGGCACACAAGCTCACACACACGCGTTCATGCTGTAGCGGTGGCAATGTTGCCGTTGCGATAGAATTTTATCACATTTGGTAGAATATTTTTCGTAGATTCGTTTTCCATTTGGTGGGGATTTTGTCAGTAGATTTTTTTTAGCTTCATTCATATTATAAATGAATACTTATGAAAAAATATTTAACAAATAATGTATACTAGTGTTCGTCCAGCAGTTGAAATTCAACCACCACAATTAAGGTGAGTTGAGTTGAGGTAAGTTGAATAGAAGTGACTTAAGGTGAGTTGAGTTGAGGTGGCTTGAGGTGGGTTGGGGTGAATCTGGGTAAGGTGAGTTGAAGTGAGGAGAGCAACATGACCTGATATAACTTAACTTAATCTTCAGTTTTATCTTTTTGTTTGTCTCTTTATCTTTACATCTATCCCCATCTTTATCTCTATCTTTTTTCATCTATATTTTTTAAATTTTTCTTTTTCTTCATCTTCCCCTTATCCTATTATTTAGGTTCATTATTTTCTTTATCTACATATTCCCTCCTCATCCTTCTTTAGTCTTTATTTATAAATTATTCCCTAGTTGGTGGGAGTTCCGTATCCAAATATCATTTTTGGTATTCAGATGCAGAGATCCTGTAAAAAATGTTTATTGAGAAGAAACTTGCGGCACTTTTAAAGCAGGATCGTAATGTCTCCCTACGTAAAATTTCGCTGACTTCTGGTATGAAAGCTGGTCCAATGATTTCAATTGGCTTTTGCTAAGGTCAATTCAGAACCTTTAAGGGAGTTCTACAGGGACCGAAACAGATATGCATTTGATTTCATGGAGCGAAATGTCATATCGAAATGTCACGCAGAACAGAAATTGGAAATTTAGTTAGCTTCATAAGCAGGCCGTTCAATTTCAGTTGGTCCCATACAAGTTGTATGTGCATGAGAAATTTTTGGCAGTAAATTGGCGGCGTGTTTAAATATTAGGTCTATTAACGATATCTTAAAATTCACACCGATTGTTTTTTTTTTTTGGCTGGCAGTGATGTGCAGTTTCCTCCATATAAAAACATTTCAAGCATTTTTTTTATATGGACGAAATTATAACTCTTAGAGATGTCATTAAACTCAACAGTGTTTGCAGTCTTACCATAGGGTTGTGTTTTTTGACAAAATTGTGTATTACAAAACTTGCAAAATGCTTTAGTAGATTTTAAGCCGAACCATTTTCTGGAGTGGTTTTCGGTTCGGTTTTGGTATTTCAAAATAAAAATGATTCGGTTCGTCGTTCGGGTCGAAGTCCGAAAAAAGCCGGTTTGCAGCCTTGGATTTTAAATTCAAAACCTCAATTCTCACAGGAACCTTTCCCACAGAGTTTATATTTAAAGTATTTAATCGCGGGAGAATCTAACGAGAGAGATGATTTAGAATTGGGCTGATAGTCAATTTTGGTTTTATCATCGTTTTTAAAGCTTTCTCTTACTTGCACCAGTATTTTTTGAGCGAATGTGATCCAATTATCATCGCGACTTATCGAACCCTTCAGGAACGGCTTTTTCTGACACATAAAAAAGCAAATTTCAACCTTGTCCATATTGAAGCAAAATTTAAAAATGTGGAGATTCTTTTGTTTTTTTTTGTAAGTGGGACTTGTTTTAAACTCTTGGAGTGGCCTTAACATTTTGGTAGCATTGTGGTAGATTTTGCGCGGGCATTTTGTTAAAAACAATATTTTTGATGCGGCAACCTTGAGCGGGGCGCAATTGTTCATTTACATACATATATACTCGTACATACATTCAATTTCGTTTGCTGGTCACTGCCAATGAAATGTTAATTTTACGTTGTCTATTAAGCTTGACATCTGTCAAAATTAAACCTTGTCAAATAACCACGCCCCTTGATAAATATCCCTAAACACTATACTCTTGTTAATATTTGTGTGCTTGGCTATGCATATGTGAGTGTGTATACATGTATGTATGTAGTTGTATTTATGTATGTATTCTCATACATTTGTCATCATTTTGTACATTGACCTGCATTTGTGATTAGTTGCTGTTTGGTCATAGTTGTTGACTTACACGTGTTTAGTGGTTATGTCCATTTAAAATGTCTGCCACAAGCTTTGTATTTAAGCACACATACACACACACATATACAAATACAAAGAAGCACGCATTAATTTGCGACACACATTAACATACTTACATATGTACATACATTTGCAGGTAATACAGACTTTGTAGTAATGCGACTTTAATGTCTAATGTGAAAACTTGGATGCGATAAAGTTTCCATTCGGTTGGCTTGTTGGTGAGCTTGTTGATTACATATTTTGTTGTTATAGGCGTTAGCTGAAAGTTGGCAAGCGTTAGAAATGCGATTTGAATACGTTTCCATCTGAGACATATGGAAGCCACTTGGACTTGTTGATCAATCTACGTATTCCTATAGAAGTTGCCTTTTTTTCAACAAATTTAACAATCGTGATAGTGCAAAGATAATTAAGACAAAGCCGAGGAATAGCTCTTACTGAAGGGGGTGGCATCCTGACCTTTCATACCATTAAAGCCCCTTTCATTTTCACTATAACTATTTCGTTGTTGAGTTATAATAAAATGCCATTCCGTGCCATTAGCAATGAGACCGAATATATAATTTTTCAGCGGGTATTTTCCCCCATTTAGACAAAGTTAAATTTGCGTTTTAATATTTTCTAGTGTTCTTCCCAAAGCTATTTTTCCTTCTCACTAAACAGTTTGTGGCATTAATTTCCTATAAGTAATTATAGAATACTTTAAGTACTATATATATTGTCTAAAAATTCAACTAATTGTGCTTTCTAACTAAACTCATGAATATTGACACTATCTTCGATTTTAAGCTTCGAATGAAATCTATAATTTATGTCTAGTTACATACATGCGTACAATTTTCAGCTTAACTGGTTTGATTGGTAGCAACTATGTACATTAGGGCGGGTTGATTTTTTTTTTTTAAATCGTATAGCATAAATGTAAACTACATATAATTCTAAGAAAATTCTCCGAAGAAACCATGTATCTAAAATAAAAACCTAATCCGCGCCTCTCGACTTGAAAATATATATGGCCGCCTTTGCCAAAAAAATAAATGCTAGAAAAAATAGGTTTTTCCAAAAAGAAATCGAATTTTCTGAATAAAATTGTTTAGTAAGGTAGTTTTTTTTCACTTTATATTTTTTTTACACAAATTTTTTTTTCATTAAAAAAAATATTCCCCCAAGTAAAAAAGTTTGTATATAATTTTATATGTAATATTTTTATAAGGAACATATTATATATACAATAAAGAACTTGTATTGCATAAACTATATTATAATATAATAAAACATAATATACTTCAAAAAAAGAAAATAAATTTAGCGAAAGAAGAGGAAAAAATTTGCAAGTCGAGAGGCGCGGATTAGGGTTTGATTTTAGACCCATGGTTTCTTCAGAGAATTTTCTTAGAAATTAATGTAGATTACGTTTTTGCTATACGATTTTTATTTATTTTTTTTCATCCATACATATCAACCCGCCCTAATGTACATACATATGTACATGCCTAGATATTTATCTGTAGGTATGTATATGCCTTTAAATTATCTCTTTGATTAGTTACATTTCTAATAAATGCATAAAATTGTCGGAAAATATAGGCAATTAGGCACAACAACCATCTTTAATATTTGTTAAATAACCAAATTTTTGTATATTTGTAAATTTACTATGCTAAATGCTTTCAAGAACGTTCCTAATTATTATTTACTGGGGAAAATAATAATGAATTGCCTTTTAATTAAATATAAAATCAATACGTAAGTATCTAAATATACGTATGTATATATGTAGCACTATAAATAATATATATTTATTTTGAGCGTAATGTAATTGCTTTTCGATAACGGACATGATACTGCGTACAGTCAACGCATTTGGTATGGAAGTTTCACTTCAATCGCCAGTCATTGGCTCCTCCATTACTCCATTACATTCCTGCATACTCGCATTTTCTGCTGCGCCATCATTTATAAGCTGTGCAAATCAAGGACTCATTGGCTGCATATTTACTTAAAATGCATTTTTATTTCCCCGCCCCCCCTTTATTTGCTGTGCTTTTATAGCGCTTAAATGCTTTTCGCTTCCTTGCTGTACCGGTGATTACTCGCTCATACAAATACTTTTAAATCATGGGTTAAATCCATGAACGCATTCGTACGAGGACGCATTCAATTTATTTCAAAAAGGCTTCGTTGTTTTTTTTTTTTGTTGATTCTGGTTCAATGGCGGCTGTAGACCCGGAATGATTCGAGTTGAGCACTTTACTTGCCACTCTGTGTTCAGTGAGGTTCGATTCCGATCGATAACCAGAAAAGCCTTTTCTGGTAGCAATTGCCTTCCGGCGAATAAAAGTAAAGCTAAAAGTAATTCACTGTCGTGAAGAATTTTCACCTGAAAAATCACACCTGTCGCTCAGACCCACAGTGTGGAAAATAAACTTCGGTTTTTTGTCTATTGTAGACCTAAAAGCAGCATGTAATAATACGCTTAAGAAAATATTTAAATACGTTTTTCTGTTCCAGGAGCCATGGCAACTGATTTTTTTTTTTGACGCAACAACAACAAAATGTTCGTTTTAAACTTTTTAAAAAGTTCATTGCGCATTGCTTTCAGTTCAAGGTAATTTTTCAAATCCAGTTAAATTTATTTTGCTATCTGTTCTCATTCTCGAGTTATTAGATTTTGTCACATAAGAGTTAATTTTCCCAATGTTTAGTGAAGAAGGGAAGAAATTCTGCGAAACAAAGGCAGACGATTGACAAAGTATCGTTCTCTAAACTAATTTTCTATGGTTAAAGGATCTGCATTCCATGTACAACTCGAAATATTTTTCTTGAAGCTTTGGTTTCATAGAACGCGCTTCTTTTCTGAAACCCACTGTACGCAGCTCCGCATGTATGTATGCTCAGATGGTCCCCTGCCTAAGTGCGTATTCACATACATACATACATATATATGTAAGTGCATGCGTCCATCGTTGCTGCCATCAGCACATTTTTCAACTAAATACATAAGTACATACATACATACATACATATTTATGTACATTGCAATAAAATAATTTTTGCTCTCTTTGGCACTTCTGTTTTACCACTTGTGCCGCAGTGTCCCTGTGACTATTATTGCAATTGTCACTGTTGTTCTACGACTTTTTTCTTTTGCATTTCATTGCTTTGCGAATCTTTTAAAAGCGTAGGTTGCATTTTTATTTTATTCGATTCTTTGTTGCTTTGCGTTTTAATCAATAGCCTTTTATTCAACCGATTTTTATTGGCACTCTGACAATACCAATCGGGCATGTTAGCCCATCGCATTGCCATCGCCTGTCGGCATGGCCACCACCACTGCCGTTGTTGCGTTCTATCCACTACTGTCTCACTGGTGTCGCGGTATTCTTATTGCGTTTTATTTTTAGTTTATTCTTATTTTTTGCCATTTCTTCCATGTTTTCTTCTTTGTTTTTGCTCAAATGCCATTTTTCCATCACTATAATTTTTCTCAATCGCTTCGTTTTGTTGATTTTTTCCCTTTCCTTACCATATTTTTGTTTCATTGACTTTCTTGATTAATTACCTTTTACTGCTGTTGCTTTTCGATTTTTTTTTTTTGTACTTCCGCTTCTCTTGGTTTAGCAAATCTTGTTTTTCTTAGGTTGCTGTTAAGCGAATTAAGCGAACCGTGTTGTTGACTTTGATGAAGCGACAGAAGTTGTTTATTCAGTTGCTTTGCTTCGATTTTTCGCTTTGTTCCATGAAGTGAAATCGCATTGCAAATGATACCTTTCTACGAAGTGTTAGCGTCTCCTGAGTTGTAGCTTTTGTTTTTCTATTTTTTTACGCAGTGTATTTAACTTGAGGATTTCACAAGTCAAATATGTTCGCTACAATCAAATAAATAGTTACTGGGGCTGCAACTGATCTGAGGTAATTAAATCTATCTACATATAGCACTGCAAGAAAAAAAACGCCGAAAACACTTACACTTAATTCTGGGTCATAAGTTGCGGCGTTGTACACCAGTTTTCTAGATCAGGTCAATTTTCGTAAGATATTTTCATTTTAAGTTTGCGTTGTGAATGAAAAAAATGGCAAACTTTAAGAGGGAAAAGATTTTAAAATATATTTTTTTTTTGTAAGTTCTTCTGATTTGTGTTAAACCCTGTCCTCAACATCTTGTTTATGATTTCATCAGTAGTTCATACATGGCGTATGAATAACATTCTTTCCTAGTCATCATTACATTAAACGAGAAGTTTTTGTACACTCAGAAAAAAGCATTGCCTTATATCAAGAAAACAGTATCCTCATTTTCGAGTTACTGTTTTTTCTCCTAATATTACGAAAACATTTACTCAATTCAGAAAATTTTCCTTAATTTAAAAATAGGGCGTCATTAGTTTGAAGAAGTAAATTTACTCAATATAAGTAATAATTTCATCAATATAAGTATAAGTGCTGTTAGGACAAAGTTAATTGCTTTCCTGGCAAATGTCGGCTGTGGCATCGCGTGAAGACTACTGCTTTAGATTCTGAGATCGCAGGTTCGAATCCGGTTGGAGGTGGTTAGAGTAAGGTAAGTCAATTGTTTAAATTTAAACATGAATTACAAATTGTAAAATTAATTTCATATATGGAAAAACTTAAATACTCAAATAACATAAAAAATAAATTAAATATTTTTATTAAATACAATTTAAAAAATTACAATTTAAAAAATAAAAAAAAATCTTGCTCTGGGACTCGAACCTTGCATCTCTCCACTAGCACTCCAGAGCTTTGCTCTGTCGGCCATTGCCACTGTTTGAGCGCCGCGAGCAAAATTACATACTTATTCATTTTAGGGGTGGCAAGTAAATTTTTCCTAAAAATTAAGGAATTGTGTTTTCCTTAAACTGAGTCAAATCGTTTCCTCATGTTAAGGCAGCCATGTCATTGGAGCCATTTCAAGGTAATATTTCCTTAGAATAATATACTTTTTTGCTAGCATCAAGGAATTTTTTTCTGAGTGTATATATACATATATGTATAGCCGGCCTCCTATTCATGGGTACCAAGAGAATGTTCTTAAGCAATGATTTCCATACACAAAATGTTATCCCTTAGGATAATAATGTATGGTTGCCACATATTTTCGATTCTACACATTTTATCTAAAACATCGCAATATGGATCAAATGAAAGGTATTGTTGAGAACTTTGGTCAGCATTTTTTTATGTATACTCAGTACTTATAGGCTCAAGACCATGTACCATTCATTGCAGCTATTTCCGAATAGGGTTGCCACCTAATTTTTTTTGACTTAATAGATATCGAAATCCATTTTCGTTCCAAAATATTTTTTAAAGCTATCCAAATCTTGAAAACTTTAAAAAGTATATGCACTCCGGGCAAAGCTCGGTCAACCTGATACTATTTTATAAAAAAAAATAAATTATTACGCATTTTCATTTGACCTTTCACAACCTTAAACTTAAAATGAAAATATTTCCCAAAAATAACCTGATCTAGAAAAACCGTATACAGAGCCGTAATCTATGACCTAAAATTTAGTTTACGTTTTTCGGCGTTTTTTTTGTGTCAGTTTAGCGTCCCTACAGTGTTATTCATTCCTTCAAAAATGTGTACTCACTATTTTCGTATGCAATATTTAAGTTTTTTTTTAACAGGTTTTTACTCATACTTGTTATATCAAAATCCCATTTCAGTGAAACAAAGGATTTTAAAATTTACGTGGAATTTTGACCAAACATTGCTTTCCATTTGGTCTGCCATATAAGTTCATTTCCATTGAATTTGTTTGGATGGAGTGCAACAAGTAGATAAAGAAAAAATTAAACGTACACAAAAGGTAAAGAAAAATCAATCAATAGAAATTCTTATTTGAGAATGTGGAAATTGATTGGTAAACGACTTAATTGAATTTTGAAGCGATTTTCCGCATACAGACGGTCAACGACTGGCGCATGTATGTATGTATGTATATTGAAATTGCGCACAAAGGTAGATTGCTGCGGAGCAAAATGCTGGTATAGCAAACAGAGTTTATCGCTTCGGCTGCTGTAAAATTTTTTCGGCGGAATTATTTCTGGCATACTAGGGAGTGCTCAAAGGGATACGAAACGTTTGCTTAGTTGTTTTTAAATGAAATCCTTGACGACTGTACATATGTATGTATGTACATACTACTATGTACGTATTTTCACAGAAAATAAAATTTTGTATACATATACGAATTTCTCGATATGGAAATTTATTATGGAGGATTGGTTGTCGCTATAGGCTCATTTAATATTACATTTCATAATGTATGTATATGTTTGGGCACAGTCCTAGCAGTATGTCCTAGCAATATGTGTTGATATTGTAAGAAAAGGTAAACTCGTATACATACAAAACAAATATGTAAAAATATCTACACAGCTATATATGGAGCCCTAACCGCCAAAATAACGAAAGTGACATTTTTTTTTTTAATATTTTCTTTTGGATGCAGAAATATTCCTAGAGCATCTAGACAATTTCTGCATTAAAAATAAAATTTTGAAAAAAATGTCGCTTACGTTATTTTGGCGGTTAGGGCTCGATATGCTTACTTAGCAAAGCAAAAAACAAATAGGGAGAAAGTGTCTCCATGGGCGTGCGCAGGTACGGGCTGGGGAGGGCGCAAGCCCCGCCCCCCTAAATTCCAAAGTTTCATTGCAAGTTTCTTTCTATGAATTCATAATCAATTTCCAGTTCAAAAAATGTATGCGATAAATTAAAACTTTGGGTGTCTACCATTTCGGTAGTTTTCGTAAATTGCTGGTTGTTCCTCGATAAATTTATTAACTGTGAACGTCCCTTTCAGCTTACTTTTGTTAGTCTGATAAACAGTCATTTACTTATAAAAAAGGTGAAATAATTATTAGGGTGTATTCTAGTTTTCATAGGATTCGATTCGAAAATTGGAAATTTTTGTATAGTAAAGTTTTAGAAAAATTCAAAATTTTCGATTCCTACGAATACAAGACAATTATCTTTTAATATTTTCTCCTAGTTGTTAATTGATATAATATATTAGAAAAAAACAAAACCGAATTCCATTCTCATGTAAAACTTTAAGACTACCGTTAATTTCTTCATGATCCAATGATCGGATCTAACCAAATTAGTATGGGACCTCCCCTGAGGCACCAGAAAAAGAATGATCGAAACCGTTTCATGTGGTCCAAAGTTATGTGGTACAATACATAAAAAATATTGATAACCTCTTCCTTTTTTTGGAGTCTGTTAAAAAGAGAAAAATTAATGAGGTAAATTATTATAAATTTTGAATAGCTACATATATTTTAACATTTCTAATAAAATTTACATTGAAAAAATTTCAGCCCCCCTAAATTACGCTTTGCCTGCGTCAGTGAGTTTCTTTCAGCATATGTGAAATGTTAAACTACTTTGAAGTGTGAGTTACACCTTTTTCACACAACATTTCCGCTTCCTGTTCTTTTTTTGCATACTTTGCGACGTATAATGTTGAGCGAGTGCAATAATTTAACTATGGAAATTTTTTAAAATACTCGAAAATGTAGAATTATGTACATACAAATCAATTGACAAACAGTTCATGCAGAAATATTATCCTCAATCAGATTAATAAGGTGAGAAAAAAGAGACAAAAATTATTAAATATTGTGCAAAGTAAGCAGGCATAGAAAACCGTTTTCTTGCCGACATGTTTTCATAGCATATAAATCATAAATTATATCCTTAACGATGGAGTATAACTATTAACAAATTCGCAATCTTTTTTGTCGATGTCCAGGCCTTCAATATTAGTCGACTCAATTATTTGTGATTCCGCTGTTTTTTTGACCACCTTGGCAAAAAAATCGGATATGGAATAATCGGTATAGTAAAAAGTTTAATAGGCACTGAGCCAGCATTGTGTATAAGCCACGCCAACAGACGCCCTGATGCCTGATCTTGCATCTCTATCCGTACTTGATCTAAGTGAAGGAAGGAGGCAGGCCGAAAATGCTTAAGAGGCATCGAATAGCAGAGCTGTCTTCAATTAGATCCTACGGAACGAAAACCATGGGTCTTGTGCTTTAACTATCGTAACTATTTTTTTTTTTGCAAATTCTGTTGAATTTTAGTCGTAGACGATGACAACAAAAAAGTAGAACAAGCGTACAATCCACAGCTTTTGCTAACAAATTAGCTAAGAAAGTTTCTAACACTTGTTGCGACAATCTTTCCTCTGAAATTTTACAGTAACTCGTCACTTTTTTACGTTCAACTAAATAATAATATATTCAATAATTATTAGACCAAATGCTATATATAAATAAGATTTTCTTAGCATTTATATTATATGCGCTGCGAGTCACTGCACTGTAATTGTTAAAAAATCAAAGAGTGCGCTCAGGTGTAGATTTCTTTTGTAAATCATTTTCCACGTCTTTAATCGAACAAATCAAGGACTCNAACTGAGCTGGGGTTTTATTCTTTTCCAGTGTGGCAGAAGTGGGCTTTGGGATGGTTGGGTATAATGGACCATGCTGAAATAGGGGCTGTGGCAGGTGGTATGTAGACAGGGTCACGTAGACGTCCTCAGCCACGTTCATGTCGCCGTTAGCGTTCACGTCACACTCCATCATCGTCAATTGTGCGCCCATTTTGACTCAAATGTAATTTTTTTATGGCGAATTTACAAGCGGCGACGCATAAAAAAATGTTATTGCAAGAAAAAAGCTCACAATTTTGCTGCTTTTTTTTATGGCGCCCTCATTGAGGGTGCGGAACTTGTGTGGTATGTACAGCTATGCATCTATGTATGTTTGTAAGGGAACAGTAGTCGAAATCGTTTTAAATTGTCAGGTGTTGTGATAAAGCTGGGTGCATATGTGTGCCTTGTCATGTGACGTGTGGATTTTAACTATTTTGAGTGCCGCACTTGCCGCAAGTGGCAAGTAAATGGCTTTCATTGGCGGTGAATGAGCCCAAAAAACGGCTGCGAGCATCTATGAAGCGTGAATTGTAATTTGCTTGTGACTACAAAAGCAGTGATGGCACTTTCAGCGCTGGTGCTGAGATATGTCATTTAAAGGTGGCGGCGTGACTTGTATTATTATTTGGGCAGCTTTTATGTAGCTTCAACATTGAATGTGTGATATTAAATACTGTTAAAATTTTTCTAGAAAACTTGTCTTCAAAGAATGAGGTTATTTATTCTTGGTTTTATTTGTTTGGACGTCAAAGTTTTTCTTTCCTTAGGAAGTGTA
>NW_016167596.1:13834-21126 GCF_001687245.7 Rhagoletis zephyria
AAGCAGTTGTACATACACCGCAGCAACGAGCACAAGAACAGCAGCTGCTCCACGTTTACTACTTTTCGCATTTCAAACGCATTTTCACTTATTTACGCGCTTGAATGCGCCTCAACACGTAGCGAAAACTGAGCTGGGGTTTTATTCTTTTCCAGTGTGGCAGAAGTGGGCTTTGGGATGGATGGGTATAATGGACCATGCTGAAATAGGGGCTGTGCAGGTGGTATGTAGTCAGGGTCACGTAGACGTCCTCAGCCACGTTCATGTCGCCGTTAGCGTTCACGTCACACTCCATCATCGTCAATTGTGCGCCCATTTTGACTCAAATGTAATTTTTTTATGGCGAATTTACAAGCGGCGACGCATAAAAAAATGTTATTGCAAGAAAAAAGCTCACAGTTTTGCTGCTGTTTGTTTTATGGCGCCCTCATTGAGGGTGCGGAACTTGTGTGGTATGTACAGCTATGCATCTTATGTATGTTTGTAAGGGAACAGTAGTCGAAATCGTTTTAAATTGTCAGGTGTTGTGATAAAGCTGGGTGCATATGTGTGCCTTGTCATGTGACGTGTGGATTTTAACTATTTTGAGTGCCGCACTTGCCGCAAGTGGCAAGTAAATGGCTTTCATTGGCGGTGAATGAGCCCAAAAAACGGCTGCGAGCATCTATGAAGCGTGAATTGTAATTTGCTTGTGACTACAAAAGCAGTGATGGCACTTTCAGCGCTGGTGCTGAGATATGTCATTTAAAGGTGGCGGCGTGACTTGTATTATTATTTGGGCAGCTTTTATGTAGCTTCAACATTGAATGTGTGATATTAAATACTGTTAAAATTTTTCTAGAAAACTTGTCTTCAAAGAATGAGGTTATTTATTCTTGGTTTTATTTGGTTGGACGTCAAAGTTTTTCTTTCCTTAGGAAGTGTAAGTCATTCATTCCTACGGATAACTATAGCATTTGCGTATAGCTCGCAGGCCCATTATGTCTGTTAAAACTGTTAAAATATCTTATTGTTTAAAAGGGAAAAATTAAAGTGGAATTATTGCGTTCAATTGGCTAAGCAAAGGACTTCGAATCTATTCTAAAATTTTCTTTTACGCGTAAAGTGTTCTATCAAACCACTAGGGCAACGTGGAAACCCAGCAGCTACATATACATGCATACATACATACGAAAGTTCTTAGAATACCTAAGAAATAAATAAGAGCAAGTGCGCCTGGGCCACACTGGAGCAGGGACCATAACGGTTAGAACTTTTATTAAAAAATTGCTCTTTAACAATTATTTTTTTACTTTTATTTAATTACTTCTTAAATAACCGTTATTTCTAAATTTTATTTTATAAAACCAAAATAACAATTTTGTTTTGATTTTTATCTAAGTAATCTGCAAATAACAGTTATTTTGGATTTTTAAATTATATGTCTTAGATAACAGTTATCGCAGACTTTTATTTATAAATGTCATAAACAAAAATCAGTCACTGACTTTTATTTTTTAAATCACACTTATAAAAGTCAATTGTATAAGTCGTAGCAGTGTTGTAAACCTAAATTTCCTTATAGTAGTCTTAATATTACGTAAATTTACTAAACATTTTTCAAACTAAACAATTTTATTTTAATTTTAGGCGCCGTATTGGGTAGGTCATTTTGTTTCTTTTTTTTTGTTTTGTTATTTTGACTTAAAATTCATATTCAGGGCCCCTTTGAACCTGAATTCATGCAAATATACTCTTTTTTGTAATTATGGGCATCAGATATCACTGTGCGCGGGCTTGGATAGCAATGTAAGCTTACCTATACGGTGCCCAACCAGAGGAAAAGAGACGCAGGTCCACTGGCGTCAGATGTTAGCATATCCGTATAAACCAACGGTTTAAAGTGAAGCAAGGACCTAAAGTTAGGAGAAAAACATTAAAATAATGTTTAAAAATCCTTTGCAGGTCGAAATTTTTAACCGATTTGATAAATCTTTTTTGTTTTAATGAAAGAAGATACGATTTTGTTGACTTGTCTAGCCAGTTTTTTTTTTAATTTTTATTTGACTATATTAAATTTTTTAGTGCAAAGTGCAGGGAAACTGGAAATTTTTGAAGAGCATTGACTTTTTTGCTCCTGTTAATAAATGTTACATAATTAAAACTAGTTAAAAAATTTTTTGGGTTCCCCAAAATTTAAAAAAAATATTAAAAGCAAAAATTTTTTTTAAATCCTGTAAAAAAGTCCACCAAAATTAAAATTAATCAAAATTACTTCACTGCGCAACGGCTGTCTCTACTCGTACTTGGATGACCTGAAGATCGGTCACTATTTTCGTCTTCCAAACTACTGAAGCGTTATTCAAGCAGAAATTTTTTGCTAAAGAAAAGGCAGCTAGTCTTCAACTGAATAGGATGGTCCTAGCCAGAAAAGCCACTCTCCTTGTCGATGGCCAAGCTAAAGTGGCGACTTTACAGAAATACTGTGCCGCGTTTTAGTCACTTACCATATCAATGCCACTCTATGCTAGAATCCTACCGTAGCGAATACCAAAGAAAACACTTTGCGGAAGCCGGCAGCGATGATAATGAGGAGCAATCAATTGAATAGTTACATGCTGTGTTGAGATGCCAGCCGGCTGTCGAAGCGACTCAGATGGTTGCAGCACGCTTTCAAGTAAAATGCGCTTTCTATTTGTGTGCTTAAAATTTGTGGGAATTTTTTTGTTAAGGTTTCAAAAAATCCAAGTGTGATCAACACCGCAATTGACTGCAATAAAAATCAATAAAAAATCAACGACCTAACCAGTCATTATCTGGCTTCGCGCTGGATAAAGAAATTATCTTAAAAGTAATCTTTTTACAATAACATACATTCATGCAAACGTTGTAAAAGGTACGCACAAAGGTAACAACAAAAAGCAACAAATTTACTAGCTGTCAACAATTGTTGCGCGATAAAGCCCATCAATAAAGCGGCAGGTACCCTGCAGTAAAATTTAAAGAGACAGTCTGTTAAAGCGCTAGTTCCGTCCTATACATTTCAGAACTATCTCTGAACTAGTGCAGGGAGGGACAGTTGAAACTTTTGGTGTTCAAGTTGCGCTCTGTCTAGAAGTAAATGCACAAGTTCTCACTTCTCGTACAATGCTAAAATAGCTCAGCGGGAAGTCCTCCGACTCTAACATCGTTGGTCGCGAGTTCAAAGCGCGGTGGAGGCAGTTGAAATTTTCAGATGTATTTGTATGTAAAAACTGTTGAACTCCGCTTAAAATTGAAGGGGAAATTATCTAATTTAATATAAATAAAATAAAAGAGTACAAAAATAAATAAAATGCAATCTGTAAAAAAACAGAAAAAATTAAAAGAATCGAATAATCAAAATTCTTTTTCATAAAAAACTTATTTCCCCAGAATTATCGAAAATGGAACCAGTTCAGAACTAGTACGAAAGTTCTGTAGAGGTGGCAATTTCCACTCCGTAGGCCATCGTCATGTAAAAAGAGACAGTTGAAAGCATTACGTTGGGATAGATCGAGAACCAGTGCCGCCTCTTAAAGAGCTAGTTCAGTTTACAGCAGGGTAGAGAGACAAGCGTCGATACAGACAATAACACACAGCCAGCCCTACAAGACATTGCTGAGCACTTTAGGCAAAAATTCTCACACATTTACACTTTTGTTTTTGTAGTACGGCATAAATGAGTAGTTTGACTATTAGTACTGAGGACTTTCTGATGACAACATTGAGGGGAAAGTACTCAATTTTTTCCCATGGCCTGAACGAAAATGAGGACTTTGATAAGCACTTTTGTGATTAGGGATAATGATAATATGAGTACTCATATGATACTCAGCTGTCTTGTAGGGAGCATTTCGACAGATAGACAAGCGGATGCACACACACACACACATACACACATATACAATCAACCACCACTAGCACTGAGACAGTCAGGTAAAAAGTATTGTTTTTTTTATACAAAAATATCGACCAGACAGACAGCGAAGAGTTATGTGATGAAAATGAGTGCGTATTTATTTGAGGTTACCGGGTCGTATACGCAACAATAAATACAAACGGTAAACTATAGAATTTATGTAAATTTATCGCACATTTGCGTAGATGACATGGACGGATAAGGCATCGCATTTGACATGGCACTCATATATCTGTGGGATTTTGCAAAAAAAAAAAACAAAAAGTAAGTGGAAGAGGGAAGCGACTGGGGTAAGAGCGCTATGTGTGAATTTTCGTATTTAAAATTAAAGCATCTAAGCCGCTGGTTAAGAGTAATGTGTGAATAATCAGAGTTAAAGCAAATTTTGAGCGTAGTTACATCGCAGGGCAGCTTTTGCTCCCCTACATACATATATATGTATGTTTGTACATCGTTGCTCGTATTGGAGGCCGCTGTTGTGGGGCTGTGTGTTTTATTTCGAACGCTTTTAGCCCCCACAGAAATCCCTTCCTATAGCGTGCAAAAATTTGAAATGGCATTAAAAATTCAATTTGTGGTTAAACACAAATTGTACTCGATTAAATTTTATGCCGGCGCGTTCACCGCATTGCAGTCGCTACTCCGCCCTTGCGTCCCCTGAACTAAAGCTGCGTAAATAAATAAGCTTACTTGTGTTTCTGCGTCTGTTAGATAATGCAAAGTATGCGGGTGTGCGGCTTTAAGCACCTTATCTTCGATAGCCTACTTTAAGGCGCTGCTCGGTCGATTTTTCTTCATTCAATGTTGCGGTGGCGGCTGCGGCCGCCATTTTTATTTATTACTACAAGTAAACTGTTTGCAGTTGGCACTTTGTTTACCGTTGTTGTTACTGTTGTCGTTTTTCGGTTGTTGTTGTTGTTGCTTTTTGATTATCTGCCACAACTTTAAGTTGCGCTTGCTTGCTAGGTCTTTTATTGTGTTGCCCGCCCGCCCGCCTGTTGTACTTATCGTTAATATTTTATGCTGTCGCGCATTTGCGCCGACAATAGTGTGAAAGTACAACAGCTTAGCCGCGTTCGATTAAAAGGATAGGCGAGCTTAGTAGAGAGGTGTAGGTGTTTGTTGCAGCTTTTGGCCCCTTCTACTTGCAGCAGGCTGTTGTTACTGCCTATGCTGACGTCTTATTGCTCTCCTACTTTGTATTGGTTTCACGCCTTTCTGCAACGCTGTGAATATAAATTCTAAAAGTTTTCTCTGTTTGTTGTACACAAATTAAAACTGAAAAGAGCCACTCGCTAGAAGTGAGAAATTTATGACTTCGCGGCCAACATAGTGCTGGGGCTTCCCTTACAATTCTCGATTGCCTCTATGCAACGCAAAGTGCAGTGATTGGCGAAACTGTGCGCGGTAAACCACTATTTATTTATTTTTTTATTTTTGCGAAAATTTCAGTTAATACAAAACAAAAATGTTGTATTTTAAATGACACGCTACTATAGTAAGGTGGAGAAATATTGTTTTTTCTTTGACGATGCAGAGGCTATCATTTGTCCAAATAAATTTATAAACCATTCTTCGAAGCTCAAATTTTCGTATATTAGTCCAGTGCCAATATGATTTTATGGCATCCGTAAAAGTAGTTACCGTACGCAAATATAAAATTAATAATTTTGAAAGTATTTAATTAGCACAAAATTTTTCGGTCATAATATCGATATTCCTCGCATACCAGATTAACAGCATTTGCGTGTCTTTTTATGACAGCATAGCATCTCGGCAATTAAGCATAAAGTTTAGATTTATTTAATAGAGATTTAATAGAAACACACGCACTTACATATACATATGCACCTTTTACTACATTACTAGTGGATTCTTAGAGCCTCTCTAATGCGATGAGCAGTTTGGTAACAGGGTAAAGTAAATCTCTTCGCGAATGGCTCGATGTGTATTAATGGACCTGGACGTTTTTGCAGGGTCCAAGGAATATTTGGCTTCCGGATCAATGTAGTATATTTCAAGTGGAGGTTGTTGCAATAAAAAAAGTTGCCGATTAAATGATATATACACAGAAAGTAACATCTCTATTGATAGAGCCAAGCGGCAAACATATGTAGCTCTGAGCTTAATGGGAGTTTCAAACTAAAATAAAAGCGAAGGCCTGGTCTCCTTTTCTGTTGCATCAGATTATTGAGCTTATTTGAGTACCACGCAAAGAGAGTGTGGAAGTTTCTTTACAAGTCAGTTTAGCGGACACTCCCCGAAAAAAATGCCGCGGAGGACTGGTCAATTCCTTAGGGCTGACTCGAAGAACGTCGAATAATTTTATGGCTTTAAAAATGCTGCAACACTCGACGCCTACCATGGGTCTTAACTGGCTACTGTCATTGTCAAATACAAACAAGGAAATATTTTTACCTTTTTCCCGAAGCCGAAAATTTAGCTGATATAAAAATATTGCCGATTAATAGGAAAGCCGAAGCCGAAAGTGCGTCGGATTCTAGTTGTGCGACTTCTTAAAGGAAAATTAGGTGGAGTCAGCTTAGTATTTTCCTCTCAACTGCTATACTTTTGTGCGACTTGGTTTTTAATATCTTGACTCTTAAGGTTAAGGTTAAATGGTCACTAAATTAAATGATGTTGATAAATTAGTACACTACAACGCAAACTATGTAAATATAATAAAAATGCAGCATTTTATGATCACTGACTCGATTCAATGTATTCTCTCCTCAGCGAACAGCAAACGCTTCAGCGAACACAATATTTCCTCAGTTCAAAGGTCGCGCCGCGCATTTTCACACAAAACAAAATGTCAGTTGATGCGCTAATTGTTCGCTGTTATGCTGTTTATTGCACGCTTTTGCATGTCCTGTACACCTGAGATATTAAGCACCATGTAAGCACAATTGTCGAAAGCTTGCCCTTGCTCCCTTACTGCTGCGCAGCGTGTTGATGCCGCATGTTTTTATATGCTTTTCCATGCATACGCATACGTTCTAGTACACTTGACCTGCAACTAACTAGTACCTGCAATTGCTTACAATATTCTGTGATTTACGAACTTTGCGGCAGAGCATAGCTTTTTCAGAGAGTATGTGGCAAAATGACTGCAATACACGGCCAAATTTGGCCTGAAAATCCATTTGACCTGCGTTGCTGCTTTACGTGTCCCTTCGGTGTGCAAGCCTATAACTCTTCGGTTTCGCCTGCAAAAAACTCGGGCAGTGACATGGATTTGCAGCACTATGTGTCGTACAACACACAACTTAAAACTTGCAACATACAACAAAGCTAGCTACGCATTGTGTTTAGCTCTGCCTCTCAGCTTACTCTACGCAATGCGTTTTCACACTTTTGCATTTTCTCACCT
>NW_016167597.1:0-548 GCF_001687245.7 Rhagoletis zephyria
TTAAAATTCGCAGTCCAAGCAAAAGTAGGTGGTATGAAATGTAGATTTTGTGATTTTTAAATGGATCTTTTTGCATTTGGATTATGTTCGTGCACACCTCTTATTCCATAACGCTCACTGTTTTATATGTATTTTTTATTTATTCCCATTTTCCGCTCAAAAGCAAAAACGTTTTTATAACCATCGCTTCTCCTTCAGATACATTACTCGTCGCGAACCTTTTAAAAGTATTTAAAGGCCATCTCGAGGGGAAACGTGTCCTCAATTATTGAAATGCGTTTTACTTTGATTTCCCTTTTAAAATAAAAACGACGTTCTTGAGCCTTCTTTGCTGCTTGGCATCTGAAATTTTACACACGTTCACTCAGTCGCTTGGTTGGGCCGGTTCGTTCGCAATAACACGGTTTGGTAATTTTTATGGCTCATTGCAGACCCTCCAATTTTGCTTTGTATGTGCATACATCAATATGTACATAAATAATTTGTGCCCACAGCGCAGTCAAGATCAAAGTTTAACTTCAGTATTGTATGTATTTAAAGGTAAGCTT
>NW_016167597.1:6204-11707 GCF_001687245.7 Rhagoletis zephyria
TTTTTTTACTTTTTTCAAAGATTGATTTACGAAAAACTTAAATAACTGGGCCAAAACTCTTCTGATTTAGACTTATTGGATCTCGGTAGAAAGGTATTTTTCCACTATTTTTATTTATGTGCAAAAAAAGGCATTCGGCGTTCTCTTTCATCCTTTGAATAAGTTTATTAGCAAAGAAAAAAAAAGAGTGAGAAAATACCTTTCCAATGATATCTCACAAGTCTAAATCGGGAGAGGGTAGGCTCAGTTATTCAAGTTTTTCTTATACCAATCTTTGAAAAAAGTTAAAAACAGCATCAAAAATCTTATTATTACAATTCCGTTCAATTTTTTTTTTTAATTTGTTTTAAATATTTTTACGCAATTTCTTTAAGCTTAAACCGTTTTGTCATTTGAGGGGATTTTTTCAAAAAAGATCTTCAAGAAACTATTTTTATTCTTAAAAAGCTCCATCTTTGGAGGTATTTTCAAATCGGTCCAGCTCACTTAAATCTTAATATTTTTTCGAAATATTTTCGTGGACGTCTTAAAATATAATAGATTTTATAATTCCAATGGAAAANGATTAGTATTCCATATGGTATTACAGCGCTACTATTCTTGGCCTATGTATGAGGAGGACTCCGCTCATTATCCGTTTTAATTTAAACTAAAAATGTTTACTTTACAGAACGCCTTTGCTTTTAAACGCTATTTTTGTATTGGCCAACGCAAATGATCTTATTAGGAGCCACGAAGCAAGCGGGCATTGGCTAGTTTAATATAAGCGGCGTAAATCTTTTCGATCCTCTGTTTAGGCTGAGCAAAACACGTTGAGTTCAGATAGCGAAAAAATTGTACAATGGATAAAATGGCGGAAAGTTGGCAACTGTTGAACTGAGCGGAACTACTCAACTGTGCGTTTCTAGGACGAACAGTTAACGGTTAGAAATTAGCAATGTAAGTCTTATGAACGCGCCCAATGTGTCACGAATTAGGAGCAGAAACAATCAGAAACGAATCGGTGTCTTATTTAATTTATGCATTCAGCTCAAGTACAAACCACACACCCGGTATGTGCTCTACAGAAATTCGTATGGAAATATCACAAGGTTCATTCAAACTAATTTCTGGTATGTTATCTTACACAAGAATTCACAATAGAATCTATCATACCAGTGCCTAAAACTATACTACTTAGTTGCGCCGGAAAATTACGCTCTGCTGTGACTAGCAGTAGTGAAAATGCTGCAAAGCTGTTAAGTGAAGATCACACGATTTGAACATTTGTACAGATTTGTACATTTCAGCAGTCACAGAGCGGTGTTGTTTAGAAATTTGAGTTCAGCTCAATAAAATAATTTCCGAACAACACCACTCTGTACCTGCCAAAATGTACAAATTTGTGCAAATGTACAAATCGTGTGATCCTTGCTTAAGATGAAGATAAACATAGGGAGCTGCGTAAACTTTAAAATTTAAAGCTAATATGCTGCACTTAAATGTGCGATTTCGATCCCGAAATCTTAAAAACCTGTTTAAGTGTTTCCACCGCGCTTTCTTTGAATTTCGTTGACGTATGCTAATAAGTGTGTGTGTTTGTGTGCGTTTGTTTATATAGATAATTTTGAAATTTCAAGTGAAGTAGTCTGCTGGGTTAAACTTTTTAGTAACTAAAGGTTTGTCCGTTTTACAAAAGTGAGGATTTCGATAGGATTTCGTTGAAATTTGGTTGAAATCCCAGAAATCGGTATCATAAAATATGTGGGAAATCCATCTGGATTACAAGAGATTTCGATAAATTTCAGATTTTAGTGTAGTGGGAATGTCCTATAAGATAAGTGGATAGAATACATTTAGGTTTAGTGGATAGTATACATTTAGGTTTATATGCATTTACATTGGCACGGCTATACTCAATCCCGTCAACCTGGAGCAAGTGGCTACCTATATAAACGTGTATTTGGTTGCGAAACCACCCACGTCCCAGCAATGGGTTGTGCGCTGGGTTTGGGACCCGCCACGTAAAAACCACTTTCAATGAAAAAGCAAGGTAAAGCCTCGGATGAGACTCCTCTTATGATGACGACCTTGGCAAACGTTTAAAGGACTACGATTTGAGGGCATGCACCTGGAATGTCCGGACCCTTAATGGGGAAGGTGTCTCTGCCCGGCACAAGGTGTCTCTGGGGCCTTGCGACGTCTACTACAGCTGCCATGTAAAGGAGCGAGATTCTTCAACATCTCATCTGCGCCCATGCTCCGACGGAAGAGAAGGATGAGGCATCCAAGAATCTCTTCTATGAGCGCTTAGAGCGCACGTACGAGCGCTGCCCCCGTCATGATATTAAAACGGTGCTTAGCGACTTCAATGCCAGGGTGGGCAAGAAAGGGCTCTTTGGAAAAACCGTTGGAAAATTCAGCCTCTACGACGAAACGTCCGACAACGGATTGAGGCTGATCGACTTCGCCGGGGCCCGAAACATGGTAGTATGCAGTACTAGGTTCAAGCATAAAAATATCCATCAAGCTACGTGGCTGTTTCTGGATCGAAAAACGAGAAACTAAATCCATCATGCTGTGATAGACGGAAGGCACGCTTCCAGTGTTTTAGGCGTACGCACACTCCGAGGCCCAAACATCGACTTGGACCACTATCTCGTTGCAGCCAAGATACGCACCCACCTCTGTGCCCCCAAATATGCAAGGAAAGCTTAACGTCGAAAAGCTGCAATCGCAACAGACAGCCAGTGCTTCCGCTACTCGACTCTCACACCTGCTCTCAGAGAGAACTTTTCAACAAACTGAAATATGCGAGCAGTGGAACCAAATCTCCCGCTCACAAAAAAACGCAGCTATTAACAAAAAACCTACAACAACAAAAAAACTAGTCATGATCAAGTCTAAATAGTAGCATAATCCCGGTAGTCCCAATCCCTTTTTGGAGTCCCGAAATCCCGGGACCAAGCCCTAGGGAGCCCGGGATATAATTTAATTTACGACCAAATTAAAACAAAACGACATTCAGACACTGTAATTGCATAAAATAATTATAAAATGCAACCCTACAAATAATCAAATAGTATATTAAAATTCTAACAATACTATTATTCTATGTTATAATATACTAGCAGACCCGGCGAACTTCGTCCCGCCCAAAATTTTTATATATTTTATTGAAACTTTTTGGTCCAAGATTTTCACCAACAATTAACGTTTACAATTTTCATAGGCACATTCGTCTGCTAATATTATGGTTTGGTGGTCATTTGCCGCTTTAAATAACCTAAGGAAAGTGTTATATCCGTGAAGAGGTTCTTGAAATTCTCCAGTTGTGCGGCATTTTATAGCACGGTTATTCGCAAAGCGAAATAAATTTTTTCCTCTTCACTCCCTGTCGGCAACAACCCGGTTCTATAGTGAATGTCCTAGAAGCTTTACAGTATAGTTGGTGGCAATTTCAAAATGGGTGCGAATCATTGTTCTACAGAAATGCAATATACATATACTTATTTCAGACGAAATACCTTAAAAGTTTTAACGCATAATAATATTGGAAAATCATAACTTAGCTATAAACAGTTTAACTTTTTAGGTTGATTTGCATAGTAAAGACCAGTAAATTAGGGATCTAAAATGATACCATCGTAATCCTTGTTCAATTCCCTATAAAAACATGTTGCAACAAAAATGGTAGTTTTTCAAGAACTATTCTTAAAATATATATATCTTTTTTTTATGATGATGGTCGTTAATTTTGTAAGAGTCAACAAAAATTTCCTTTTTTCGGTAGGTGGACCAGGGACCGGTCTATTCGAAAAAATCTAATTATGGTCCGATTTGCTTAAAATTTGGTACGTAAGTAGCTTTTTAGCATATATGATCCATTTTTTCCGAGAAGTGGACCAGGGACCGATCTATTCGCAAAAATCGTATTTAAGGTCCTATTTGCTTAAAATTCGGTACGTAGGTAGCTTTTTAGCATATATTAGCATATATGATCAATTTTTTCTGAGAATTGGACCAGGGACCGATCTATTCGAAAAAAATCTTATTATGGTCCGATTTGCTTTAAATTTGGTACGTAAGTAGCATATATTAGATATATATCCATTTTTTCCGAGAAGTGGACCAGGGACCGATCTATTCGATAAAATCTTATTTACGGTCCGATTTGCTTAAAATTCGGTACGTAGGTAGCTTTTTGCCTGGATAAGCTTATAGATTCCTGTTTTCCAATTTTCATGCAATTTCGAATATAAATAGCTTTGAGCAACGACCATATCAAGGGGCGAAGATTTTTTTGCGCCAATCAGAAACAACGGATACTGTCAAAATATAATTATAATATATAATAAATCTCAACTGATATATATTTTTAAAGCCGTTTTTTTGTTTTCGCAAGGCTCGAGAGGGCTGAACCGATTTTTTTGAAACTGCCACCTGCCGCACGTGCCCAAGGATGGTTTTAGGCTAAAAAAAATCTATATGTAAAGGGGGCGTGGCACTTCCATAAAAACCGAATTTCTCATGCTACATATCTCGGAAAGTGTGCATGGTAGAGTTCTGGAACTTGGTATGGAGATAACGAAATCAATCGCATACCCTTGGAGAAAAATTTAAGTATTGAAAAAAGGGTGTCATCTCCAACAAACGAATTAAGCTATCGGAAATTTGACGATTGAGGATGTACGAAATATCGCATACTCTTGGAAAAATTGAACTATTGGAAGGCGTGCATCATATCACCAATTTCATAGCATATCTTGGAGTGTCATACTGACTGACAATATCAATCAACTCTTGAGAAAATTGAACTATTGGAAAGGGGCGTGGCATCTTCCATACAAACCGAATTTTTCATACTGCCTATGTTTGGAAGTGTTCATGGTAGAGTTCTGGAACTTGGTATGGCGATATACGAAATCAATCGCATACTCATGAAGAAAGAGGGCAGCTGTTGGAAAGGGGGGGCGTGGCACCTCCCATATAAATCAAATTTTTATACTGAATATCTCTGAAAGTATGCATGGTACAGTACTGGAACTTCGTGTAGAGATATGTATGTAGTTGAAATCAAGCCCATACTCATGGAGAAAATTTGGGCTATTTGAAAAAGGGGTGTGAGGCCTACAAACGTACCGACCTTTAGCTAACTTTGAATGTATTTTTTAATTCTTCTGTAGGTGTGTTTGATAGTGAAATCCTCCTAAATGGTTGTAGGATTTTAACGAAACTTTTTGTGTGTTTGAGTGGGTCTCTGGATGGTTTAGTTTCACAATTTAATCCGACAGTTGGCGCTGTATTTGAGTTATTACTAAAAATCTTATTTATGATCCGATTTGGCTAATGTTTTAAATATGTATCAATGCTATTGCAAAAACGTGCTGCCAAGTGGTGCTGAAGTCGAGCTATTACTAAAAATAGCCAAGTGAGAAAAGGGGCCGTGAAGGTCAGATTAAATCGACCTGTTGCACCATTGGGTATATCGAACGCTCCTGCGTTGCGATTGGCCCAATGGATG
>NW_016167597.1:15398-21121 GCF_001687245.7 Rhagoletis zephyria
AACTTTTAAGGTATTTCGTCTGAAATAAGTATATGTATATTGCATTTCTGTAGAACAATGATTCGCACCCATTTTGAAATTGCCACCAACTATACTGTAAAGCTTCTAGGACATTCACTATAGAACCGGGTTGTTGCCGACAGGGAGTGAAGAGGAAAAAATTTATTTCGCTTTGCGAATAACCGTGCTATAAAATGCCGCACAACTGGAGAATTTCAAGAACCTCTTCACGGATATAACACTTTCCTTAGGTTATTTAAAGCGGCAAATGACCACCAAACCATAATATTAGCAGACGAATGTGCCTATGAAAATTGTAAACGTTAATTGTTGGTGAAAATCTTGGACCAAAAGATTTCAATAAAATATATATAAATTTTGGGCGGGACGAAGTTCGCCGGGTCTGCTAGTATAAAATAAAAGGCGAACATTCATTATATGGAAGAAAGTGCGCAACACCATCAACAAAAACAAGCAAAAGTAACGGCATTTTTTAGAAACTTCAAACTTGCATCTTACTATACTAGAATGAATGGGCTTCAAAAATGTTTACATAAACAATTTCTCCAAATTCTTAATAAAAACTGTAAAACTTTGATGGAACTTTGTTGCTTTTTCTTCAGTCTGTGAAATATGGGTTTACTTGTATGATGAGAATGATCTATACTTTTATAAAACCAGTAGTTTTTAACCCTCGACCGGGCGCATATTCTTACAACGGTAACCGGGCGCAAAGGTTCAATTGTACCTTCTTATAGTTTTGATCAGAATTTTTACATAGGTTTTAATTTTTTTATAAAAAAACTGATAACATGTTATGACAATTGTTAAAAGAAAATAAAAAATAAAAATAAAAACACAGTAACCTGCATAAAATACACCCCAAAACATGCACGAGTAGACCGCAACGATAACTACCCTCCATACATAATTATGTACGTATATATTCAATATTTTTCATAATGGTGTGCCATAACCACCACAACAGAAGTGATGCGATTCCGCTAAAGAAAGGCCTATAAAATCAATAAATTTCGGCTTCAATAGAGGTGCTATGTTCATATTTATGTATCAAAGAAGAATAAAGCAGTCGTTCTCCTTTTAGCCAAGCACATGACGGGAGGCTTATGACACTCAAGCGTCCAAGCAACACATTATAACTTATTACAATAAAACCAAAGCTGTAGTCGATGTAATGGATGAAATCCTTGGAGAATATATCGTGAAACGTCGAACATTGCGCTGGCCTTTGGCTTTTTTTTACATTCCTTTTATTAGCTCGGGATGTAACTATGTAATATTGATGCGCCTAAAAGATGCAGCGATTTCTATTCTCAAGTTACATACCTGATGACAGTACGAATGGCAATTATAATAGGGAGGTTTTAGTTTTTTAAACTATAATTTTATTTACAATATGATTGGCCTCACTGATTTGGCATCCTACATAATCTTCAAAAATCATTACCGGTTTCAGGCAAAACATCAACGTTGAAATTTTCTCAAAGATCTATCCAATAATCTATGCATGCCCCCAGTTGAACCTCGAAGTGCAAGTGGAATGATGATGAGAAGCCATTTCCTTCGAAGTGAAGTAGAAATGGTGCTTGGCCGTTGCGCGTTGTGACATTTATAGCAGCTGTCTCTCAAGTATCTCATGGCAGCCGCGGAGCCTCACCTACCACTGGAAGTTGCTACATCTGTCGGGAATCAAACGTGGAACAACGAAAAACTCGAAAGCTTTGCATATCAAGTGGTATCCTATTTGTGATAAACATTCAGTTTCAAAAACAGCGCGTATTTCTTTCGAACAAACTCTCAAAAATTTCCAAATGTATATCCTAAATTGTTGTTCTTAAATTGAATTGTCTCGCTTGTTAACTCTTGTATAGTTTATATCGCTCCCAATATGAATTAGCTCCGTTTGTGTTCCTTTTTTATAAAACAAAATTATATATCATTAAAAACAATAAGAATCTGATTTCTTCTTCATACCAGATACATTAAGGTACAGTTGTACCTATGCGCCCTGACGTGGCTTAAATTCAACTCGACCCTCTATTTCAGAAAATAGTCGCCCATTTCGTTTTAAATTTGGGGAACATGTGGCGCAATAAAAATGCAGATATGTCACGAAGATCCAGCCCTCCAAGTTTTCTGGAAAAAAAGTTATTCCAGATTAAAACCGCGAAAATTACAACTGTACCTAGTCGCACGGACGAGGGTTAAGTAAACAAGTTTTGTTTTAAGCAAAAAATAAAACCGACTTCAATTCTCAGGGGTGTCGTTAATTTCTCCATGATCCAATGATCGCATCTAAACTAAATTAGTATGGGGCCACCTCAGAGTTACCACCTTTATAAAAAAAAAAGTTATAGAAATCGGTTAACGTGATCCTAAATATGCGGTAACACAAATAAAAAAAAATAACCCGACGAATTGATAACCTCCTCCTTTTCTTGAAGTCGGTGGAAAAACAAAACCGACTTCAATTCTTATATACAAATTTAAGGGTACCGTTAGTTTTTTATAATCCAATGATTGGATCTAAACGAAATTATTATAGGACAACATCCGAGGTACCACCTTTGTATTAAAAAACAATTATAGAAATCGGTGAACGTGGTCCAAAGTTATGCGGAAACATACATAAAGAAAAGTATTCTGACCAACTGATAACCTCCTCCTGGTGACCATATAATTTTTCCGCGGACATATTAAAAGATGAAGAAAATAACGATACAAAATTGACACAGTAGTTAGATCAGTTAATATTAATGAAAATAAATCACATAAAATTAGATCACTAACGATAAAATGGAAATCCACAATAGAAATATCTTATTTCAACGCATAAAATTACTTCATTTTTTGCTGGATCGTCATTAGGTAAATTTCATTTCAAAATATTTGTTTTAATAAATAGCGAGAGGGATATTTCATCCGCCGCACATACGGACGAATCGACAATATAGGACGACAAAAATGTTTACTCCATATGTATTTGGCAGATTTAAATGAAATTTGGTATTTAGGGACTTTCATCATCACTGATTTCGAATATTAAATTAAATGTCCAAAATTAACAATGGCGGATCCAATATGGCGGACAATTTCTTAAAACATGTCTATATTGTTATGAAGCTCTGTATCCAGAGATTTTCGTCGTCACTGATTTCGAAATTGATATGTATTTGACAGATTTCAGTGAAATTTGGTAATTAGGGATTTTTGTCGTCACTGAATTCGAATATTAAATTAAATTTCCAAAATTCAAAATGGCGGATCCGATATTACGGACGATTTATTAAAAAATGTATAGTTTTGTTATCAAGCTTGGTATCCAGAGCTTTTCGTCGTCACTGATTTCGAAATTGATGTTTAATTAAAAAAAAAATCAAAATGGCGGATGATTTCCTCAAAAATGTATAGATTGTTATGAAGTTTCGTGTCCAGGGATTTTCGTCGTCACTGATTTCGAAATTGATATTATATTTTCAAAAATTCAAAATGGCGGATCAAATATGGTGTCCCGAACATAAGCGTTTTACTTTAAGAATTTAATTTCAATTTCGTAATCAAAGATAACGAAGATCTCTGAATACCAAGATTCATAACAAACTATAATTTTAAAAAAGTGGTCCGCCATTTTGGATTCGCCATTTTTAGTTTTGAAAATTTAATATTTTTCCAAACCAGTGACGACGAAGTCTCTGGATACCAAGCTTTATGACAATCTATACGTTTATTAAATACATATGGAGTAAACATGTTTGTCCTAATATATTCTCGATTCGTGCCAATAAACGACTGAAGAAAAAGATGCTCTATTTAATGAAGGGCGAAAAGGGAGGGACCAGTTCGTGATAGATTTACATTGGCAATTTGTTGGGTTTTCCAACTGTTGAAGAGAAATTGCTGTAGTCGTTGGAACTTTTATTATAACTCTACCTAATATAAAAATTTCAAAATTTTTTGAAAAAAATAAAAGAAGACCCAACTTTGCGCTTCTGCTAATGCTGCTGCGTTGCGTTAAAAGTAAAAATTTGTGTGTTACTCTTTGTGGACTGTTTTGTAAGCCAAACTCATAGAGAAATGGGAGTTATTGAAAAAGGGGGCGTGGCACCTACTATACAAACTGAATTTCTCACATTAGAATGCGTATGTGTTGTAAGAAATTCAGTTTGTATAGGAGGTGCCACGCCCTCTTTTTTAAAGACTTTCATTTTTGCCAGGAGTTTGCCGTTGCTATTTTATATCTCTACACTAAGTTGCAACGCTCTACGATGAATACTTCCAGAGATATGTTAAGTGAAAACTTCAGTTTGTATGGGAAGTGCCACGCCCCCTTGATATGTCGAAATTATTTTTTTCTATTATCATCTTTGGAGGGACATCGACTCCAGTCCAGCCCAAATTTTCAAAAATATCGGTACAGCTGTTGTCGAGTTTTTCGAATAGAAAAAGACGGCTTTCAAAATATAGTATATAAGTACAGATTACAAATTAAATAAATTGTTTAATTAAATGTTTCCAACGAAAAATTTTTATGAATATTTTTTTTTAAATAATTCCAGGCATTTGAAATGAACTTCAAGTATTTTCCGAAAAAGTGGAAGCATTCAAACATAAAATTTTTTTCTTTAATTTTTCAACATAAATAAATAAAAAATAGTTTTTTTAAAAATCACCATGGACAGATCGACGCGAAATTTAATTATCTCTTATTTAAAAAAAGAGAAACTTGAAATCGGTTCATATTTGGGCTCTCAACATTGATTTGTCAACCTTTTTTGTATCACTGTGCGTCGCCAATATTTATTTTCTTTGACCGATGGGGGTTACTTCTGTTTTTTGTTTACCTGCCAAACGTAGTGAAATTTCAACTCCTAGATCGGCTGTAATCATACGAGATTTTTAATTAACTCTGTAGTAACTATTTCTGCATTCTTGCGATCATTACTAGCCACCTCCAAAATATTTTCAATATGCTGACCAACGGCGATGAGGTCTAGTTATTGTCTTCATTTGCAAAATGTTTTCTTCAGGTTCCAGCATAGTAGAATATTAAGCAATTGTCATTAAAGCAATGATGAACCTCGACCTTGTTATAGCAGCACACAATTGATACGCAGACTTTCTTGTGGAAAAGCATCCTTGAATTGACAACTTTTCTAAAGCTTCCACATCTTCAGAAAAATTTTCTGAAAATGTTCTGTTAGCTATGTATACATTTCGGACCATCTTGTTTCACACAAACGTGATATATTAGGAGCATAATTCTTGCGTGTCATTGATTAGTGAAAAAAAAGTTATCACATTTTTTTAGGGTAGAATATAGTAGGTTTTTCTTATTTCTGGAACCTCGTTTAAATCATTCACAACAAGATTTAACGCAAGATAAGTGTTTTTCTCGTTGGGTTTTTCCACCGTGTTCATCACAGAATGATAAAACAAACTCAAATTTATTCCTATATACTCACAAATAGTACCAGGAAATGCTAGCTTAATAATTTCATCATAAAAATACATCAAGGTTTAGTTGAGATATTCGCATTTGACCACTACGTTCTGTACATTTCCCAGTACTGCAAAGCTTCTGACTGCCATTCACCAGGGAGTGGCCATAAGTGATTCGTGTGCTTACGTGGTGAGCGTGGAGCCTTGCGTTCACGTGAAATGAAATAAAATAAAATAAAATAAAATAAAATAAAATAAAATAA
>NW_016167598.1:0-12071 GCF_001687245.7 Rhagoletis zephyria
TGTGTTTCAACGAATTCGATTTGTCGATGATAAGTTCTTTTAGTGAAAAGTTGTCTGAAAGATGGACAGATGTGCAAAGTTTTAGGAAATACTTTACGGCGACGTTGAAAAGGGATTTGCGCTTAAAAAATTTTCTTAAATTTGTGTGGGCCCACTAGGCAAATGCTAATAAAACAAATTCGGACATTTTCGCAATGGAACATAAGGAAGTGTGGTGCGCTTTCAGCAATGTATGTGTGCAAGTGTTTCCAGCCGCCAGCATTTAGAGGAAGTGAAATAAAAGTAATAGTACGATTTGTGTTGTGGAAAATGCCTATATTTTGAGTATGTACTTAGGATAACAGCATCTCAATAAAAATTTATGAATTTCAAACAATATCATCAGATAAGAAATTAAATTTCCATTGATGAAGGCAATCAATTGAGCAGCGGCTCTTTCCGGCATAAGTATTTTCACTTCCTTTTATAGATTGTGGCTGTTCCAAATTCATACATACTTACATATATGTATAAACAACAGCAAAATTTTAACGGTTACATATTTTTTTTTTACTTGCCCAAGCATAAAACTATTTTTCCGCTAGGTAGGTGTTACTTTTATTGGATGAATATATTCAAAGTTTTGTAAATATGTCGTTATAATATAGAAATGAACGGATGTGTAGAATATAAGGCTCCGATTAGTAACCAGATAAACGCTTTTCACCGCCGCTTTCGTACATTTTTTATTTGAACTATTGATTAAAGAAGAAAATCCATTTGCATTTTGTTTCTCTTCATCAAAGCTAATCGATGATATTCATGCTTATAAATGATTATTTGCACTATTACAACAACCAGTTCCTAAGCTGCATTTTTATATAAACTCAAATTACAGTACTTCCTGGTAGTTAGTTACCTAGGCTACAATTAGAGCATTTTGGCGCTATTTCTATGCACTCTCGTAGAAAATTTACTTTGTCTATGTAAATTCCACACTCCCTGATGCATTTACCAAATTCGCTTATAGTACATCCTGATGGATCCGCTCTTACCACGTGTCTTCCTAGTATTTTATAGGAAGGTCTTATTCTTGCCGCATTTTTACCCAGGAACCAGCGCCTTCTTCATGACTGCTACTAAACTACAACTACTAAAACTACTCTCCTTAACCGGCTAAGATTTAGTAGTGATTTCATAGCCATAGATTGTGACCCTTCTAATCCTTCGTCGATTTGACAGCATCAACTTGTTGACGTCATAAAATACTTTTATCGCTCTAGGATGAAAATTAAGTTTTCAAATTGTACTTATTTGCCGAAAAATTTTACCTAAAAGGAGATAAATGTTTTTAAAAATTAAATACGTTTTTTTTTATGTGTATGAATTTGTGGGATGGCAACCAATCTCTTCAGTGCCATGTCTACTATTGGACTCACATCAAATAATCTTTTCTATTAGAAATTTCCTTTAAAGGAATTTCTCCGAGCAGTTGCAGCCAAAACTATATACATAGGTATTCACCAAGTTGAGTAAGTGGCCTGATACCCTGTCCAAAGAGCAGATTAGCTCAAGCAACGACAATTGCCAGAGTGCCAGACCACTTGCTCAATTTGGTGAATTATGCTCACTTTTCTGCAAGATGAGGTGAGAACAGCAGTTATGCGACATAAAAACAACAAGACCCCCAAAGTCGTTCAAAACCGACGGCAAAAAGTTGATTGAGCGCATGTACCAGTTGTTAAGCAGAGGTTGGTCTGATGAATACATGGCTGAAGATTGGAATCTCAGTGTCATTTGTCTAATTCAAAAGTAGCAAAATGAATGACTCAAGCCCTTCATTATCCACTGGTTGGACCTTATCACTGCGGCATAAGACCTGATAAGTCCACTATTAACTAGACTTTTACAGCACGTCAGTTCCTAAAGAAGACAGGTTTTTTAATGCTTTGCCATTAAGATTTTTTTCATTTAATGCCTAGTGGAAATCGGGCTTACTAAATGCAAGTTCTACACAGTATACTGCAGCGCCTACTCCCTTATCCATTTTGGGCCCATCTGTATAGGTATGCTCCGAGGTATCTATCCTCATGCCCTCCCGCCAGCATTCGATCTCTGTAGTCGCTCCAAAATTCGTCTGAAATTGCAGATTTGGCACTATGTCCCATCCAGATAGTGTTGACGCTATACTACAGGACTGTACACAAACTAACCCGTTACATCAAGCCTGACAACAGTTTTGAACGATAAATATATGTGTTCTTGACCATCAGATCTGCCGGCGGAAGGTGCAGCAAAGCATGGAATACTGCCATGGCTAAATGGGGCAGATAGCTTTAAAGGCAGCCGACAATTAAAAATAAATGATTTCAGGATACCCCCACCATATTAGTTAATTAGAATACTAGCTAAGGTACTTTTACCCATGAATACATATCGCTGCCTAAAGGTGAAAAGGTGCCAAGTCCATTTTTTTCAAAATTTTGTTTTTGATGCATAATGACAGGAAATACGAAACTACATCGATTTTTCATCTTTCCTGAACAATAAAAAATGGACTTGGCAGCTCTTCACTCTCAGGTGACGATATGAAGTTTACTTTTACAGTGAAGCAAACTTACGTCTTGAAGACTGAGTTATTCAAAAAAGAAGTTTCAAATCTCATTAAAAAGTGTAGCACTCAAGATATCGGCCCCATTAAAGACAAGTTTTTTATGTCAAACTACAGGCAGTTCCTGTATGAAAGTTCAAAAGCTTCAATTTTAGTATGGGGAAAAATTTTCATCCTTGAAAATGGGTCACCCGCTTAGTTGTTTCCTTTTGATATTTGTTATATCTGTGCCAACTTTCAAATTTGTACTGTAACCAATACAGGCTGCTCAATGACCTTGAAATGGGCTACTGGATCGCTGTGAAACTGGCAGAAATATTGGTGATTTTTATAAAATGCTACTGTTGCCATGACAATTGAAGCTTGTGATATTTTTTGTATAATTTAAAATTGAAATGTTCTTATGTTGCTTAACCAATTGTTTGACTAATATATGTACACAATATTTCTAGAGTAAAATATGAGCATCATTAGCATCCTCTAAATTTATACTTAGAAACGTAAGGTTTGGTACCATCACAAGGAGAAAAATTTTGGAATTCGCACCAAGCCCTACATACATTTACCACTCTAATGTATATACATATGTAGACAGTTTTCATTCCAATATTTTTAAGTTACTCAAGAAATATATGAATAGCCCAGATCTGCCCAATATTAATGAATATAAAGAACCTCTTCCGATTAATGAACAAAAATCTTAAACATCAAGAAGGTAATGCCTTATACTGAAGGCGAAGATTTGGAATTCTATTACCACATCACATGAAGCGAAGCCACAAATGCTGAAAATGATGATTGAGGAAACACTTTTGATGTTGGATTTTTCCTCTGTTTTGAATTAATCGGCCGTATGCACGAAACCTAAGCGAATGCTTTTACTTAAAATTTCAGACCTTTTACTCAATTTTTTTTTTTTGAAATTTAAATGAAAGACTTAAAACTTTAGGAAAAAGCAATTGCATAGTTTTCATGCATATGGCCCAATATTAAGGGTATTCACAAGATGTCGTAAGCACCGTAATGTCTTAAACTCAAAAGTTTTTCAGTGTGAATTCAATAGGTTATAATAATAATAAGGTAATTTGTGTGTAGTTACAAAAGCTCTAAAAGCATTCCAACCCTTTTTTTAATTTGAAAATTTTTATGGCTTTAAGAACGCTAACGCCATCTTATGAATACCCTAATTAAATAAATTATAAAATTTTAATTTGTTTCTTTGCGTATACACATTGAGTTCAACCTTACAAGTACATCTCACCAGTTCATCTGTCATTGGAAGTCTATTTTATTTTATGCAGAAATCACCATTAAAAATATATTGGTAGCCAAGTAGTTTTAGCGTTACAAGGTTTTTATTAAGTATCCCGGAACGCTGAATTTGGACTTTCTATGAAATGGTGTAGCGAAAATTAAAAATTCAAATTTACACTGCTGGCAAAAATTATTGGCACAGCTGCTTTTTTACAATATATGCAACAATTTCTATTGTAATATTTTTCCGCTAATTTTTTGTAAAAATATGGTTCATTCTACAATAAAAAACATAGAAATATTATTTCTAAACTTTGCGAAAAACTCGCGAAAATTCAACAAATTTTCATACAAATTTTCAACTTTTCGATCAGTTTTTTTAGAATTTTTGAGTACATATGCAGATTTGTAGCCCAAACAATTTTATTGTAATAGAGTAGAAGTTCTAAGTAACGAATTACTTTTGATTTTTGGCAATTTTTTTCACGCAGTCTCTTCCGTACAAAAAAAAAAATGGAAATTATACGGAAAAAATGCAAAACACCTTCAACAAAAAAATTTCTAAAATATCAATGCGATTCTTGACTATCCCCGAAACCTGCGTTTTTTTTCCAAAATTTAATGGGCTGCAAATCTGCATACTCAAAAAAATTCTACAAAATCTGATTAAAATGTTGAAAATTTGAATGAAAATTTCCTGAATTTTCGCGAGTTTTGCACAAAGTTCAGGAATTGTATTTTTGTGTTTTTTTGTTGCAGAATGAACCTTATTTTTCCACAAAATTGGCTGAAAAATATTAGAATAAAAATTGTTTCATTTGTTTGTTGTGAAAAATTTGCTGTGCCAATACTTTGTTTCGGCAGTGTATATCAGTGAAAATTTTATTTTTTAATTTATCATTCTATGCTATAATTTTATGGCTTTTGCAGCATTATGTAAATTATTTGATAAATTGTTGCGAGTTTACGATAATGATATGCTTCATCATAAGATGATGAATTTGAGCAAAATGTCCAACTTTCCTTTTTTCACAGCCACAAAAAAATATTTTCATATATTTTCATTTCAAAATAAAACCACAAAGAACAAGAATTCGGCCCCAGTGCCGCATGAAGTAATATAAAGCAAACTAAAAAAATAATTTTTTTTTTATCTCGTTTTGGACATTATTTGTTAGCGCAGTAGCGACTTCACAAAAATATTTGCTTAGTACAAAATAAGAAAATTTAATTTAAAAAAAAAGTACCAACTCACCTTTGATTATTGAATTATTTAAAAATAATGTAAGCGCGCACAGCTAGCCCTTTCGCGTTTAAACGCTTAACCGCACACTTTTTTTCACGCCTTCGTTGCTGTAAGAAATCACGCTTTTCGCCCTTTACTTTACTTTATTGGTTCTGTGCGTTTAATTACTTTCACCGCTTATAACTTCTTCTAATGCAATTATCAAGCGCAGAAGTTAAATTCAATTTGCCGCGTAACTTAACGGTTTACACTAATTTTAAAACGAAGTGCGCAAGCAACAGTTAGCTTTTATAAGTTATAGTTTCGTGTTCACACATAAAATATTGTTGCTCTTCTTCTTGTTCTCTTGCGACTCTTCCGCCGCTGCTTTCACTTGCTTCGGCTAACGAATGCTTACTGTCTGCAGCAATCAAGCCAACTACGTTCTTACACCTGTTGATCGACGTTAAATGGCTCGAACTGGCTATGTGGCCACTTATTTATATATGCCATTGGCAACAGGGGCGTAAACTAAAAATTTTGAAAGAGGGATGTTTGGCGTTGGTTGTAGTTGGCATTGGATAACTGTGAAGGGGTTGAGAAATATTAATTTTACTATAAATAACACTGCAGGGAAATTCCCTGATTTTTAAATGACACGTAAGCTTAATACCGGGTCGTAGACTATGTAACTGTTTACCGTTTTTCCCAATCAGTTCACTTTTTCAAGATATTTTCGAGCTCAATTTTATTTTTGATGCAAGAATGCATCTAGATGCTCTAGGAACATTTCTGCACAAAAATGAAAAATTTGAAAAAAAAATTCGCTTACGTCTTTTTGGCGGTTAAGGCTCGCTTTCATTTTTGTGAAAAAAATTCAAACCTTAAAAGGGAAAAAATAAAAAGATATCAAATCTTTTAAACTTTTATTTTATTTTTATTAAAGCCTGTTCTTTTGCCAAAAAATCAAACTTCCAACGATGAAAATTGTTTGATAAATAAACAATTTTTGAGTGTCAAATGAAAATGTGCAATAATTGCTGGTATGCAATAGAAGAAAATAACGTTACTCATACGCCATGACGTGCATAGCTATACTCAAAAATACTCGTACATGGCGTATGAGTAACATTTTCCCCGTTGAAATTTGATTTTATTTCCATTCGCAATGCAAATATCTTTGGAAAATAACCACATCTATAATTTGCTAATCACCAGATTTTTATTATGACACTTTTTGCTAATAAAGAATAAAAAACTCTGTTGTACGCTCTCGTACGAGTAATCCCTTTTTGGGCACTGCGCCACTGCTTGCCACCAACTGTAGCACCAGCAACACGCACATGGTCACTGCCATTGCCGAAGGAGTTTCCGAAGTGTGTGAATGTGGCTTCCGAACGACTAAATTCATGCCGACAAATACGAATGGCAAGAAAAGCGGAAGTACACACACGCATACAACCCGAAGTACATTTGCAAGTGTGCATTTACAAAAGACTCCCACTCACGCACACACACACTGGCATTTATTTGTGCATGTATGTAAGTATGTGCGTTTGTGTGAAAATTACTAAACACTCTAATACACATAAACCAATGTGCGTGCTATACTCGTTGGTAAGACAGATGCACATATAACTCCTTCAAGCAGGAAATGGCTAACAGTGTTGCCCATATGCCTACGCTTTTGTTTAACTTAACCACAAAATATTATGGCAATTGTTAAATTTGTGTGCACACGGATTTGCCGTGCTCTCATTGTGAGGTGGCATTCAACAGGCAGCAAAGACAATTAAGACATTTGATACATTTGATAAATTGCTTTGAGTTGGCAATGGGGAAAATTTATTCAATTTTTTTTTTATTGCTGATGTATTTAACTAAGCATTTGGTTATTGCAAGTGCTTTTGAAACTCTCGATTGGCTGTGCTGTGGTGCGATATTTTTAATTAAACTAGGCCAAGTTGGGATTTTATTGTTTTTCAATTCCTAGTTGTGGCAGGTGCCTAGAAAATTGATGAGGTTATTTGTGCTATACATAAAAACGAGAATCTTAATGTTTGTACTCGAATTTTAGTAGGATAAAAAATTGATATCTGCTAGCACGCACGGAAAATTCTACTAATATTATAAATGTGAAATTTGTGTGTCTCGATGCTCTTTCACACTAAGAAGGCTGGACGATTTCAATGAAATATAGCACACAGATAGGTTCAATATAACCAGGATTAAAAAGAGGATGTATTTTGAAAATATTTTAAAAAGTGTAATTCAAATATTTAATAATTTAAATAAAATGTTATTTCAAGATATGTATATGTCAAACGAAAGTGGTTACAAAACGAGATAAATTGAAAATATTTTTAACCGGTTGCCACCTGTTTAAAAAGTTAAAATCGATTAACTATTAAGTTAATAAAATGTCGGGTTCAGCAACGATATATTTCGAAAATATTTTCAAGAGAGTTGCCATCTGTTCAACAAGTCTAGCGAAATAATTTTATAATGGCATCAAGCGAGGAATCTTTAAGAAAGCTTTATTTCAAAACTATTTTCTAAGGGAGTTGCCAGCTCTTAAGAAATTAAAATCAATTTAATTAGCACGTTAAATTAAATATTTTAAAAGTGGGTATTTTTGACAAGGGTCGCAACAATTGAAAGTTTGTGAGTGAATAGGTTTGTTGGTCTTTCTTTTTGTACAGATACTCGTACAGGTGACCAGGACTAAAATATAGCATATTTTTTGAAGAGGGATGACAGCTGCTTAAAAAATTAAATTCTAGTTTAAATTATGAAATATGAAGGCCAAACGCACAAGACTTAAAAAAGCTTTTTAAATAAAACATTTTTAAGAGAATTGCGATCTCTTCAAAAGTTACGATTCAATTTTACTAATAAGTTGAACGAAACTTTATTTGTTTTGAAATTATTTTGAAGAGAGTTACCACAGATCATATTTTTCATAAGTAAAATAAGGTTTTACTATATGACATAAAAAAGCTTTGTTTCGAAATTATTTTAAAAGAGAGTTGGCACCTTTTAAAAATACAAAATTGATTATAATCCATAAGTAAAATGATGTAGAGTAATAAAAAATGTTTAAGAAGGCTGTTTTTTAAATATACATATTTTTTAAAGTGGTTGCCAAGTGTTTACAATTCTCACTAAATTCAATCCGTTGCTTTAATGCAATATTGCAATATAGATGTCAAACCAAAAAGGGGTAAAAGATTTGTATTACGTAAACAACGTTTCAAGGAACTGCCAGCTGTTTAAAACCTCAATTTTAGTTAAAGTTAACATTTGAAAAGCTGAATATCTTTCGGCTTTAAAGCGAACTAAATTAAATATTGACATGAAACAAAAAGTGTTTGCATTGTATACAGAAAAGTAGTTCCTCAATTTTTGTAGACGGGTGATTTTAAGCGTTTAATTAAAGGTGATTTAAAGCAAATATTTGTACATTCAAAATAACTTTCTGGGGTTCTTCAGGTCCGAGGAATCGGAAGTTGCATTTTATTTTTACCGTGATCGAGAGGCGGTATGGCAGTCTAGAACGCGATGCTTGTTTTTGGATGAATTGAGCTCGAAATTCAAGTACCACCAATTTTGTTATTTGTTAAAAAGGAAGAAAAGTTTTAGTTTTTTACAGTAAAAATGCTCGCTTGATACCCACATTGTAAAATTTCGTTAACCCTTTTATTAATTTGAACTGATGGCAACCCTTATGAAAATGTTTTGTAAACAACGCTGACTTAAACCCCTCTAATCAAAAATATTTTAGAAATAAAAGTTACTTGTTTGATACCAATAATAAAATATTTGACTAAACTTGTCAATTAAATTTAGTCTGATTCCGAATTCCTAAAAAGCTGCCTCAACGATAGCCCAGCAGATAAGTTCACCTGAGAGTTTGTGGTGGTGATTTCAGCTGCCACTTCCTCAGTCATTTCAGAACCATCCGCCTTTTATGCTGAGGACACTCATACATGTCCATTCCAAGTTTGAACCAAATAAGAGCATGTTTATACACGCTTGACATAATTTCTTAGGCAAAACTGTCTTAAATCATTCGCCTTTAAAAAAAGGTTTTACATGACGTATGAGTGACTTTTTTATGAAATTCCAGCAGTTCCATTCATCGCATACTGACCGGAATTGGATTTTTTTTTAGCATAAAGTCAAGATTTTTATAGCAATATATTCTTGATATCAGTTATTTTTATAAAAGTACATAAGTCAACTAAGAAAATTTACAGAATAACAGAATTTACAAATAACAGATTTCAAGTTTCAACCCTGTGCTTTCAGTGCGCTTTAAAAGTCATGTGTATGATTAGCTATTATTTTGCCAGAATTGGTGCAAAATTATTAGACAATTGTGATGAGGTTGTGAAAGGTATATAAACAAACAAAATTAGATATGGAAAATAAAGGTAAAGGTTTTCCAATAAAAATTAGTTAATGTGCATATCGTGAGTGTGTTTGTTTGTTGTTATTTTATGTTTTTATAGTACGTATTTAAAGAAAAATACTAAACAATATTTTTGTATTCCGTGGAGTAGAACTAGCAAGCTGACAAGTGCTGAGGCGAACTAATGATAAAAAAATACTTAATAATAATTAGATTTTATTTGAGTAATAACAGTTTTTGCTAATTTTTGCTCCAAAATTTAACACTTTAAGCGAAGTACACGTAGAAATCTATGTATCGGGATTTTTTCACCACGTTAATCTTGAAAACTACTTAACGGATTTGTGAACATTTTTTAATTTTAGGCCTGAGTATCTCTATAGGGTTTCCATCTGTCCAAAAAATTATAAGATCCGCACCGTTCGTTGGATTACAGAAAATGAGGTGTCAATTGAAGGTGCTTGGCTTCTAGATGTCCAATAATGTATTATCTTTTTAGTAGGGCTGCCACCATTTTAAAAATTATAATATCTTCACAGTTAGTCGGACTAAAAATGAGGTGCAAAGTGAAAGGATACGGTCCGCGGATGTGCAATGAGGTTTTATTTTTTTTTTTGTGGTGTTGCCACCTTTTTAAAAATTTCTACCTTACATATACATATGAATTTTTTATTAATGACATCAGATTTGCACAGTTCATTCAATTTACAAAAAACAAGGTGTCAAGAGCTTGGCCTATAGATGTGCAATACATTTTTATTTTTACGTAAGGGTTACCCCCTGTTTGAAAAGTCGAAACAAAAGAGTGCTAAGAAATCTTTAGTTTGAATATTTAAGCTATTCTGGAGGAGTTTGAAGGAGATTGGTATCAATCGAAATACGTTTGAAAGGCTTTATTCAGAATTATATTTAGTAGGGTTGCCACATGTTTAAACAAGCAAATTCAACTTGAATTGTGGCGATTAGATAATTGAAATATGTATCACAATATGGGTGCCACACTAAAGGAGTTTAAGCATGTTTTAAAAAAGTTTTGAAAAAGTTTATCGTTCAAAAGCAACGCTATATATGAGGAAAGGGGAAGGCGGGGCGTACAGGTTTTCTGAACAGCCCCAAAAGTTTTACGATAACTTGCTAATAGCATGAAGAACCAATATGTGCATATGTACCAAGTTTGAAAATGATTACTTTCTTTTTAGAATTTATGCAAAAAAAAAATTAAATTGCGGCCAATGTGTATCGGAAGACAATTGCCGATCTTCAGTGCACTTCTTACTCGTATTTAAAACTATATTTCTTAGAGAAAAATATGCAAAACTAAGTAATATTAAACTTTTTTTTAATAAGCGTGTCAGATTATTGATATCAGCTATTTACTTAAAAACTGCATGCAATTCTTGCGAAAACTTAGCTTCGTTTAACCAACAGAAAATACTATTCACCATTTGAATTGTGTTCAAATATTTTATTATTTTTTTAGCTGGAAATGAACCTAAAACGCTTAAGCAATTATTTAATATAAAGCGGAATGGAGTTTTTAGTTTACACGTGCACGCTATTATGGTTTTCACTTTTATTAGCTACAAACTGTATTTAAATGATACGCAATGATGAAGATAAGCATGCAAGTGCATGCCAGTGCATTGTGTCAGCTGTTGAGGGCTTCATTTTACGCCTTTTTGAATGGCGATTGAAGACTCTGCAGGACAATGCTAAGCAACGCCTTTATCGATGCTGGTGGCTTGTTGGTAAATATGATGGCTTAAGTAGAGATTGAATGCCGCTCGATTCAATATTTCGAAGTAGCTTATGTAAAGCGACTATGGAAAATAAAATAAATACATTTCCATACAGACATACAATCTGACGGAATGCATTTTTAGTGCTACGCGCATGCAACGCTGTATTTTGTGCGTATGTATGTATGTGTGTGTGTGTGTGTGTGTGTGTTACACTTGCTGGAATTTTTCAATAATGCTGCATGCAAACAAACACAACAATTGCGCGACAATGGCATAGAAAATGTGGATTAATATACATATACATATTGCTTAGCAAGGAAAGGATGGCTATTTGCTGCCCCAAAGGGGCGTTAAGGGGTTAGGTATAGTGTTGATGATGACGATGATGCTGCTACTAATGGTAGCTGAACTGTCGGCGCTGTTCATAATGCATAAAATTTGTTTTGTATTCTTTTTGCTTGCGTGTCACGAACTCCTTATTGTTGTTCTTGTGTTTGTGATGATTTTTAATATTTTCTTATTTTGCCAACATATGTTCATGGCTATAGATTTGAAGCCCTTTAGCCTTTGTCATTGCAATTGTCACGAGAGCAATCACTCCTTTGGGGCTTACAACTATCAGTTTGGATTTGATAATGCCAACTAAATGAGATAAGTAGAGAAAGATTGCTTTGCTAAACTGTAGTGGGAAGTTATGCATATAAGAAAGTACTGAATCAGTGTCTTATAGCATTTTCTTTTCTCGAAATAATGTTGCATTTATTCTGCCCTGCCACAGGGTTGCCAAGTTTTCGTGTTCTTTTCTCAGCATCTTCACATGTATATTGCGTGCTCTTTCTTTTAAAT
>NW_016167598.1:12096-21119 GCF_001687245.7 Rhagoletis zephyria
CGAACCGAACACTGATTTTGGTAATAAAATTCAATGATTTGCAAGCGTTGCTCGTTAGTAAGTCTATTCATGATGAAATGTCAAAGCATACTGAGCATCTTTCTCTTTGACACCATGTCTGAAATCCCACGTGATCTGTCAAATACTAATGCATGAAAATCCTAACCTCAAAAAAATCACCCGTTATTACCCTATACGAAGGTGACATTTTTTTCGAGAAAAGAAAACGCCATTAGTCTTCAGGGCACTTCTTTATTCGGTTTTAAACAGAGCCCTTATAAACCTTGACTGAATATATGTTAAAATATTGGCAAGGTAATTCTGGCAACTATCTTGAAAGCACTTTTCTGTTTTTCGAAAGAGGTCTTATCGATATTCTGCTTGTTTCTTCGCAATAAGTTTTCTAAAATAAAATTAAATAAAAAAAGAATTTTTCTGATAAAAACTGAACATGAAAAAAGTAAATTTAAAAAAAGCAAAAAAACGAATAGTCGATTTCACTAAAAATTTAAATGGAAAATGATTTTTTTTTTTATTTTTACTAAAAATTTAATTAAAGTAAAAACAAAATATTTTTTAAATCAATAAAACTGAAAATTAAAAGAAAATTAAATTAAAAAAATATTACCATTTCAGGAAAGCAATTTAAGTGAAAAATGATTTTAGTTTTTTGAATTTTGTATGGAAATTGACAGAAAATAAAAAATAATTTTCCATTTAAATTGCTCGTGAAACCGGCTGTAACTTAGACAAATATATAAATTCCCAAAAATCAAAGGAAAAAAAATATTTTTCATTTTATAGCAACAAAATGTAAAAGTTTAAATTGAAAAACTAAAATTAGAAAAAAGGCGAAAATAAAATTAGTTTTTAAATATTAAATGAAAAAGAAATTGCTTCCTATTTAAAACAAATAAATGTAGAAATTAAAAGAAAATTAAACTAAAAACAAAGAAAAACATAAATGAATAAAAAAAATTTAATAATTTGCTGAAATTAAGTTAAATTTAAAAAAAATTTAAGCAATAAAAGCTCAAAATTTTTGAAAAATTCATAAAATTAAAAAAAATACAAGTTTTCCAAAAATTAAATGAAATTAAAAAATACATTTCTTCTTAAAACAATACAATCCAAAAATTCAATTACTAAAGTAAAAATAAATTAAATCTAAAATTAGAAAAGGTACATATGTACATAAGTTTCTAAAAATTAAATTGAATTCAAAAAATTTATATTTTTCTTTTTAAAATAATAAAATCTAAACACTAAAAGAATTTTAAATTCAAAAAAAAATAATAAATAAAATTTCGCTGCCCTAGGTTTCGAGCCTCGGGTCTCTCCAATAGAACACCAGTGTTTTGCTTTGAAGCAGCGCAAGCAAAATGATATTCATCTCCATTTGCAGTGCTTTCTGTCAAAAGAGCTTTTTACTATGAAAGTTCGCAAGAGAACTTTTTGTGTAAGACTTTGGTCCCAGAATAAACAAAATCTTTTAAACTATTTTGCCTACCTCCTTCAATTGCTTACAAAAACACTATCAAATAGCTTAGCCAGAATCGCCCTGGAAGTATTATTAATAAGAAAAGGTCATAACAGTAATAACTGGTTGATAACAGTACGCACCCTGGCGAGCGTTGGGAAGTACAGTCAATTCAATAAAGCTTGGGTGTAGAGAGTTTTTTGCAATACGAGTAACTGTTTATTACATATTTTATTTTTTGCATTTTTTTCTATAAAAATATTGTTAATTCTACAACAAAACCCCCAAAATCAGAGTTCCAGAACTTTGAGCAAAATTAGAGATAATTCTGCAAATTTTCATTCAAATATTGCACTTTTTATTTACATTCTTTAGAAAAAAGTTGAGTATGCAGTTATTTTAAGTTATGCAACTGTTCACAGTTCCTCAACAAGAAACCTTCTAAAAGAATAAATTTTTTGAAAATCCACGAATGGTGGCTGAAGTGCATGTACCTTCATCTTGATACAGCTCAAACCAAGACAACAACTCTTAGGACCTCTTCAAATTCTGCGACCAATTCTGCATCAGCATCCAATCTTTCCCAAAGAAGTAAACGCGTTTTTACACATACGTATGTATAATATTTAAATATGTTTATAAATTATATTAGGAATTATTCAGCACATCATGGCTGGCTACTCTACTTAGGTGTACTTTCGTGGGGCTTTATCAACAGGTATGACGTCATAGTATTGCTTGCTTGCCGTAACATAGATACATCTGTATATTGGACTGGATCACTCACAATACAAAAAAACTGTGTTTCCATTGGAATTATAAAATCTATTATTTTTTAACACTTGCACCAAAATATTTCGGAAAAATATTACGATTTATGTGAGCTGGACCGATTTGAAAATACCTCGATTGGAACTTTGGTTCTCTTCAGGAGACTTCCAAAAATAACAGTCAATTGTTTATTTAATCACTTTTTAATATTAAAGATTTTTTATTGGTTCCTCCATTGCATTATCTGGAGCTTTTCGCGGTCTTTGGTGGACCTATAAAATATAAGTTACTGAAAAAATGGTTAAATAGAGAAATAGAGTGTGTTTTATTACTGGGAATCTTCTGAAGAGAAGCAGAGTTTTCCGATCTAAAAATATTGATTTTCAAGAATTCTATATCATTTCTACGGAAAGTTGTTTTTTTCCATACAAAATACATGGAAAACTTTGAGCGCTTTGAGCGGCCTCTAAATATTTTTTGATTTCAAATTAAAAAATTACGGCTATATTTTTTCGGTATAGAACAATCCTAGGGGGTGAGAGCATACAAAATTCCGTCTTTAATTTTTCCACATACATTTTTCTTAACACCCTAATGTGCATACATACATATCGTCCCCTAAAGTACAAAATGGCGTATCAAAACAATACAAACTCGCGTATTGAGGTTACCTATGTTTTAAAGTAGAGAATAAAAACTGTACTATTTCAAAACGGTTATCACTTCTATAAAACAAACCCAATTCCGGCAAATTATTTACATCGACATCTCGCCACAAATGTCAGTTGCGCGGTTTTGCACTCTCAACGACGCTATGTAAATATGTATATTCAATTAAATCTATAATCATTTATCATTAATCAAGATCAGTTTTTACAACTTCTTATCTAGCATACAGCAAGGGGGAAAATAATAGTAAACTATGTCGTTTTAAGTGTATACAGCAATCCCATTCAAATAGGCAAGCAAGCAGGCAGCGGTGTCATAAAATTTCCCATTGCCTTATCATACAGTAGTGTGACTAGGAAATGCAACTCCAACTATCGAATTATTGCAATGTGCCTATGTACAGGCAACGCAAGCCCAGCCACATATAAACGCATTTAAAATAGTTTTTCCAACGGATACTTAACTGGAATTTTAAGACTAAATTATTGAATATGTACCAGCGAAAGTTACAAAAAACTTCTGTAAAGCTCATCAAATGGTGATTGCATTTTTATTACCAGCTACAGTACGCCATCAAGCACCTGCACTAAATATATCCATGCACAACAACTACAAACAGTCCTCATACTCGTACTAGGAAGAGCGTGTAAATTTTACGTCATTGTTGCAGATAGTCTGATATGTAGTAGTTAGTACCTTTGCCCACTACTACACACACAAACATAAATATATACATATATAACTACATGGGCCCATCACTCAGTGGCGAGGTATTTAAGCCATTAACCATTACGCTACTAACTTTGACATACGAACACCCGCAAATAATAGCCAGTGGAGAAAAAGAGCAAAGCGAAGGCAACACATTCGTCAACAATGTTAAGATGCATTGTCACTATTCCGATAAAACGCAATTTGTAAATACATATGTATCTATGTATGTATAGATACTAACAAATATACGCGTGCACGCAATGGCCATGCAGTTGACACTAAAAGTTATGAAAAATTTCTTGTCATACAGCAGCAGTGGCGAAGGGTGCAACAGGTTAACGTTAAAAATATGAATCGATGCCGTCATGAATATTCATTGTGGCTCAAATTGAATTTGCGAATAAAAAAAATGTGGGTGTAAATACAATACACAAATAACGCGTGCATAGCATTAATTTAATGAAAAAAATGGGCAGCAAAAAAACTAAAAATAAATCATAGAAAGAGGTTATACCTTTGACGTACTATGATTGAGAGCAAATTGTGATGGGAGGATATTCCAATATTCCACAGATACATTTTATTCAAAATTGAAAAAAAGTAAATAAAAAAAACTTTCAAGACAAGCTTTTATTAGTGGTTAATTTAAAAAAAAGGAAATTTACCCGCGCACCACGTAAGGGCTAACGTTTTTTGTGGAGTTATTTCTTTCTATTTAAGTAATATATGTACGTTCTAAATTTGAAACAAATCGGACCGTAAAGACGGATTTGCCAAATATCTCGACTCCTGCGCCACCTTTCATATTGCATTGTCATCGAGTTCTGAGCTAAGTTTGAAGTTTCAAGTCTCTAGCTCATCGGAAAGTTTGTTTAAAATTTATTGCAAGATTTGATTAAATTGCTTTGCATTGGGTCGATACGACTATGAACATGTATATACATATGTACATACATATATGTTAATGTAAACATGGGTTTCGACTACCGATTCATTCTTTCAATGAACGGACTCGGAACATTTTTCGTAGATACGAAGTGATTTTTTTCTCAACAGAACTGGCGTGTTGTAAAAATATTATTTTCTTATCATCGCTAGATTAGTGAGTATTAATTCCAATTTCAAGGTATTGGGGAAAAAATTAAAAATAAGGTATACACTCCCTTGCACAAGACTAGGGACAACACTTTTTCTCCTTTTTTTCTGGGTTATCTTCCTTCTAAAGCAGATCTTTCTCTAACAAAAACCAAAGCCAAGCTTTGTAGAAAATTTAAAAAAACTTCATCCAAATTTTAATTTTTTTTCTGAGAATTTTAAGAACTTTCCTTGAGTATACAGTTTTGCAGCCCATAGGTACAACCGTTAAATTTACCAACGCTCTTCCGCAATTTTTTTATAAATTCTGAGGAGAAGTATGTATGAAATTTTTATGATTTTTTTATTTTCTACAAAGTTTGAAACCCTCATACACTATTTATAACTGCCATCTAAAGCCACGCTTCGAGGAAGTTTTCATCAGCGATTGAAAGACCAGGTGGAGAAGAAGCACTTTCAGTTGGCGTCAGTTGGCACCGAAAAGAAACGACCGGGTTTGTAGAAGGAAATATTACTGACTTTCTACCTACTACTCTTCTGTTAAAATCCGATAGAATGTATTCTTCTTTGAGACTTAACTCGACTTTTTACTATTTTTTTAACTATTCTTTAGCCTCCCTCCTCACATAGAAAGCATTGAAGTTTACGTTGGGTACTTTTGTTTTTAGTCTTTCGGAGTCTGTTCAGTTTTGGATAGACTAATAGTGAGATTTTCCGGAGACGGTCTTGACTTTACTCAAATACGATATGATCGAAAAAATCTTTTCTAATGACTAACGCCCCTGGTCAATTACTTACACATCCAACAAATTTGGGTTGCGGGGCGCAGCGACATTGCAGGAAACTGCTCTACCTATGAACTGACTAGGCAGGGCACCCTAGAATGAAGGGGAGATTATTTGGGTACCTAATGGCAAACTGCGGACTTCTTCTGAACAAATGGCATTTTAGTCGGCTCAATAAACGCTTGGAGGAAGCGTCGACATGCAAAGTTGCAAAGTCCTTTTGGCCGGTTGTTGATCGCGGGCAGTCTAGGTTTTGATGAGGGTTCTGACTGAGCGCCTTCCAATGGGAACTCATTCAGTACGTTTTAATGTGCCGCAGCTGTCTGGATGATGATGAGTTGAAATCATATCAGCAATACCTCCTCATCTGCTCTGGCTTTACAAAACTTTTCAAGTNGTGAGCCCCATAGAGGGCTGCCACTTTACCTGAACCGAAACCTAAACCTATCGCCCCTGGAGAGGCATTGACGAGCTTTCTAATGTATTTCTATCAATTTCTATCATTGGGTCCATCTAGTTGAGTGTCGCATGCAAAAAGTTCGAGAAAAGTCTCGACTAAACACTTAGAAAAATGTCTTATTACAAGAATTTATTTTTACTTTTTAATTTTGTACGATTTCCAGTGTATTCCGACGCGCATAAAACTAGCTTACCTAGCAAGCTACTGTTCATGCTTAATCTTCAGCAAGCGCTGTCAACTATCCACTTCTATGTATTTAAGCATGAATGTTGCAACCTTCGACGACGCATTCAGCAGCATCCATTTCACACCAATTAAACTGGTGTGTCTTGGGTCGTACGCCTTATTGGAAACTATTCTAACATCCACTCTGGTGGACGTCCTACACATTTGTACGCTTGTTGTACATTTTAATCTGTATGCATTGCAATCAAGAAGCATTAACACTCCGAGATATGCAATTAGGTGGAAGCAATTACAATTGCAACAGCAAAGAGACCTTGAAGACAATATCGGGACAACATGAATTTTTTCTGTTATGAAACCTTTTACCTCATGCAATTTTGCAGCAAGTGTTGTACATATTTGCCCATATTGCAAGGCAGATTGCTCTCAGCTAATGCCTCCGACGCATTATGCATGTGCTAACTGTATGTTTGTTTGTACATATGCTTGTGTGAAAATGTGCAGTAGTACGCGCAGAATAATGGAGTTCATGTGGACATATTAAGGCGTAAATGACGCAAGTGGCCACCAAATTGTTTCTTATGAATGCAATGCGGTAATGGTAAAGTGCGTGAAATATTGCTTGTTGTTGTTTAATAAAACTTTATGATTTTTTGATATTGTTATAATAAAAATTTATATAAACACATATGTACATATGTATGTGCTAATAAGCTGGAAGGAAGTCAAGGTAATCTTCATACCAAAGGGAAGGAGTAAACTCTCAGACTCCCAAAAATTTTGCAGGTCGATTAGACTTTCATCTTTCCTGCTAAAGACATTGGAAAAGCTACTGGACTAGGGATGTCAGTGGCAAAAATACATATCTCGAAAAAAAATCCCGAAATTTTCAACTCACGGAGGAGTATCTTTTTTTCAATTGTTCGCAGTTAATAAACTATTTGTCGGAGAAACTTATTAACTGCAAACAATTGAAAAAACATACTTCTCCATGAGTTCAAAGTTTCGGGAATTTTTTTTTCGAGATTTTCGAATATCATGACGAAATAAAAAAATAAGTGTCTTCTTTTTTCGATTAAAAACGTAAAATAAATATATTTCACCCCAAAAAAATTATTGAGGTGTAAATATTGTATGGAATTACCCGTGTACTATATATTATGGTGAATCAAACAAGTGTTCATGTATAGATCTTTTTTATGTACCTAAAATTCATAACATTTTTCAAGTTAACATTTTTTATTATTTTTTATAAAAATATTGTTTATGCTTTAACCAAAACCATGTAAAACAATTGTTCAAATTTTATACGAAATTTAGAGAAATTCAACAAATATTCATCAATATTTTGAACTTTTTATATGAGTCTTTAAAGCTTTTCTGGTTATGCAGTTTTATAGCTCATACAATTTTAGTATAAAAAAGTGCAAGCCAGAAAAAAATAAATAAAAAGAAAAAAATTAAACCCTCACCTTTTATGAAGCTAAAATTTTATGATCTATAAAACTGCATCTTGCTTTCTTTGAGGCATCGATGCATCGACAATCAATGCGAACCTAGGACCGGAATAACTACAGGAAATGGCTGTCTACTGGGAAGAGTCCTATCTCCACTGTTATGGTCTAAATTGGTTGACATTCTAGTTGAATCAAGGACGACCGTGATTCCCTTAAAAGAAGAGTTTAAATATCTAGACATAACCCTGAATAGAAATCTCGCTTGGGCGTCACATCTCATCTCGATTATCAACTAATCAACGAAATTCTTGATTACCACTAATCAAATCGTAGGTAAAACATGGGCTCTAAATCCCAAATTAACCTTCTGGGTCTCCTTCAGGTTGGTGGAAAAATGCAGCTTAAATAACCGCTTTTAAAAAACTAGACAACTATGGCATGGTGTTGTGTTCGTTCCCCTAAAGCATCTGGTTTTTGTCGTAGAGGTAATGCCCGTAAAGCTGCGTTCTGATTTCTTCACTACTCGTTTTCTTTATGGGTGCTGCCGGCTGCCTACTACCATCTTGAGAACATTGTCCTTGGCACTTATTTTATTACACGTCGCGCCGAGGAGCAAAATTCTGTGTAATAGGAATCGTTGAAGTGGTTAAGACTCCCACAAAGTGCTTTCTAAAAAAAACAGGCAACCAGCAAAAGAAAGGAGCTACGATTTCTGGTAGGACAGATATCTGAATACCTCTCAGTAGATAATATAAATATGACACCAAATGTAGTCTACAGAGCATATCTGATCTATGTAGAGGATAAGGATGGTACAAATCATTTTCCCTTTAACTGTTCGGCCTCTGCTAGAATGAAGCGGTGCATTTTTTGGGTAGATTATGCTAAAATCGTTGAGGCGGCTACAGAGCTAAAGAAGAAGTAGATGATAAGATGGATGGATGGATTTTTTTTTTAACAAGTGTACTAAATGGTCCTCACGATATTTGGTACGGAGTGATGAGTCCCGACGCGCACTCATTTCTCCTATCCTTCAACCTTTGCTCTCGTTCTTAAGCCAAAGGAGTCGCTATGTCTCCCTAAATATCTCTCGTATATTCGCGCAGGCCATTGTATATCAAGTGACTTGTTTAGCCAACGACTGCAATACTAAATATGATCGATAACTGCTGGGCGATAGTACCAGTCATTCTTTTAGGAGTTATAATTCAGATTTCTTCCAAAATATAAAATGTGCTTAGAAGTGATTCTAGCTACTATCCTTTAATAGAAGTTTCACGTTGAGCATCAGACCTCTTAAGTCTTACTGTCATTTTTGCAAAAAATCTCTCGCAAAATTCGATTCTATGAATCTATAACTATTAACTATGATCAGAACTTTTTTTCAGCTTTACATCAGAATAAAT
>NW_016167599.1:0-13893 GCF_001687245.7 Rhagoletis zephyria
ATGAACTAGTGAACCCGTATGGCGCTAAAGTTGAATTTAACCTTTTAAAGTTGAATTTAACCTTTTAAACATATAACTTGTGTATAATTAACCTATTCATATTCATATTTAAAAAAACAGTCGGACCCTCTTCAAAATTATTTTATTGTGCTTTTCCACAATAATTTTGCACATAATACGGCCTCGAGCTCATAAAAATTGTTGAATATAATATCTCTCGTCTGACATTGTGATAAATATTTCAAGTAACTTTTCAATTAAGTTGAACTTTGCCTTTTAAACACGTGGCAACCCTCCTAAATAAAGTCCAGAAATAATGCTTTTTTAAACCCATTTCGATTGATAACTATCTTTTAGTAATTAGTTTAACTTATTTAATAATTTGAATTTAACTTTTAAACTGGTGGCAACCCTCAAACACATCAAAAATATTCTAAACTGTCAAACTAAAGATTTCTTGAAACTCCTTTATTTGACACACATTTTTATTACTTCACATAACTTGGGTTTAAAGTAATTTAGTTAGACTTCTAAAATAGGTGGCAACCTCCCTAAATTATTTTCAAGGTACTACCTACAAAGTACTTCTTAAACCTCTTTTGTCTGACACCCATATGATGATACCTTATCACTTACCTAATTCCTTCAATTAAAACTTAATTAGATTTTTTAAACAAGTGGCAGCCTTCCTACTTGTAGTTACGATATAAAGCCTTCTAAAACCCATTTTGGTTGATACCCATATTATAACAATTGATTTCACTGCTAAATAATTTTAGCCTAATTTCTTAACAGATGGCAACTCTTTTGGAAAAATTAAAACCTTACTGAACATCTAAAGCCTAAGTCCTTTTATTTGGCCCCTCACTTTTCAAAATCGAACAATTTATGCGGATCTTGATAACTTGATTTTAATTATTTAATAGGTGGCAACTCTTTTCGAAAAAGTAAAACCTTATTGCACATCTACAGCGCAGGACCTTTAATTTGATACCTCATTTTCGAAAATCGAACGAACGGTGCCAATCTGATGACTCGGACAATTAGGGAATTTCCCAGTTGACGGGTGTTATTAGCATAAAAATTATCGAATGTCAAATAAATTTATTGCGCAAAACCTTAACTCCTTGACTACGATTACTTTGATGATTATTCAAATGCTGCTATAGGTAGCCCAAAATTCTCTTTATATCTAGCATGTCCATATCTATCCCTCCAAAAAAGAATGCACATTAATATCTCTTTGGGTTATCCGCGAATACATCCCAGATTCATCCGACAAGTAATCAGCTCTCTCATTGCCTTCTGGGAACAATGATTTTAATTCAATTTTACGAAACCGAACCGAGATGAAATATGGGTGTACCAGACGGTTGACGGTCACTGACCACATAAACAGACTGACCTGTTCTGAACGGAAGCATTTTTCTAATTTGTTCCGCAGAATTGAACGTCTATCTTTAAAACTGCGTGGTTTCAATGGCTTAAATTTTGCAACCGGAGATGGTGTTTAAAATAAAGTCGCTTGGCTGTCAGAATATATTGCTCACGACCTAAGATTTTATAGTTTTCGAAAAACTTAGAACATCATTTTGCAGATGTAGAGACAGAGCGACGCCGCGTAGACATCAGGGTAATCCTACGCCCCTGCATCTTATACCAACCTAGATTCGTCGGTGCACTCGGTTATTTTCAATTTTCTTTACGACGAGAATCGCATTTCTGCGTTACTGTTTAAATCAAAATTACCTACCATATATGGACGGCTAAGTGGAAGATCGCCCTATCTCGGTTAATATGAAAATGTTCTATCTCAGCAAATGGTTCAAGGACGCCCAAACTCAGCAAATATTTCAAAAACGCCCAATTGCAACTGCCGATATATTGAACTTACATTGCGATAGAATGTTTTAGCAGCGGCAGTCGAGATAGGGTGCTTCAGAGCCAAATTCTGAGATGGGGCGTTCATCAACCAATTTCTTAAATAGGGCGTTTTCAAACGTTTTCTGAGATAAGGCGCTATCGAATCAGCAGTCGAAATAGGGCGATTTTCTACGCAGCTGGCGATATGCAGTCTGCCGTCCCTTCTGCTTGGTTTTTGTTAATGCGCTATGTGAGTTTATGGGTACATCTGAAAGTAGAGTTTGAATAAGCTCGAGTTTGATCTGCTACATCATCCAGACCGTAACTGTGCCAGAGTAACGCGGACCTGTCGAGGGAGCCGAAACAACTCCCTCAAAGGGTTGAACTCCGATGACGGCATTCACGGGGCGAGGGTTGGTGAGGGTGGTAATAGTCTCTCTTTGAGATGCCACCTGAGGTTTTTCTTCTGACAAGAACCTCAAATTCCATAACTTATAACCGTCCGTTTTTATGCACTTCATCCTAGAGCTGCTAGATGTTTCAGTGACCAGCGGCCAGCGACTGCAGGACTCTGTTGCTACTCTGTACTCTGTAGAATTTTTCTACAGCTTATGTTACCTGGGATACTGGGAATGCGAAACTTTCTTCCTCAACCAACATAGTACTGTGGCTCTAGGCGTTCGGATGAGAGGAAGGGTGGGGTGGTCGGTAAACCATAAGCTGCGTAAAGACCCTACCAAATGGTGTCTAGATTGGAACTCACTAATTCATAGATACTGATATTCTTCGCGAGCTTTGAACAGTCAACACGATCTGGGACCGCTTAAAAATACTACCAAAAAGCGAGTAAGATTGAAGCACTTTGTAGAGGTTCCCTGGTCTTAAGGCAAACAACTTTACTATGGAATATCCGATGTAATTTAAACGAACCCAATGGCTAGTAAAAACTCCATCGGGCTCGGACTAAAATCAGATAAATATTTCTTCATTAACTATCTGATGACTTAAAATATTGAGGAAACTTGTCCTTATACAGTAATTCAGCCCAAGCTGCACCGTCTTTAAAGACACATGAAAAGTGCTCACAAATTTGAAGCATTATTCATTTGCATCTGAGACCTGTTGAAGCCACGCATAACGGTTTTGCTTGAGTATAAATAAGTTCATACGAGTATAAGCCAAGTTATTATTTGCAACAAAACCGCGTTGATGACTCAATGCAATGATTTATTAGATGTTCCATACAAATTTTCAACAACAAAGTGCGCCACAAATAACTTGCGTGGCATATGCGTACGGTGACCATCCGTTCTGTTTTTTGCAGGACCGTACTGTTTTTCAAAGGTCGGTCCTGCGTAGTTTTTCAAATCTGAAAAACCTGAAAATGTACTGATTTTTCCCAAGTGTCCTGCATTTGTCCCGCATTTTATTCGTTATTTTAAAATTATCGGACAATGGATGGATTTTTTCAAAAAAGTAATTTTTGGTACTTTTCGTAGCTTTTCTTCAATATCTCATGAAAAAATCTCCTAATCAACGTAAGCGACTTACAGCTCGAAGGGTATGGATGTGCCTCTTACCAAAATATATAACTTGTGGCGACTTCAATGAAAATTATCATTACCATTTGCATTTTGTCGTCAAAGTCGAAAAAAGTTAGATTTTCAATCAAATACGCAGTTTCATTTGAATATTTTTTTTTCATTATTTTAAAAATTCGATAAAGAAGATATATCACTACAATAAATTTTGAGCCAAAGATAATGGAAATCGGATTAGAAATGTAGATGCTACGGAGGGCAATCTGCATAAATTATATATTTTTGAAAACGGCACTTTGTAACTCGTCGTCTACGTCGATTCATGACGTCGATTTTTGACAAATAACAACTCAAAATTTGCCTATAAAATAATATTTTAAAGATTTTCACTTTTCGTGTAAGCTATTGTAATTATAATATATTTTACTATACTTTTATAAATATTCATGTAAAAAAAGATTAATATCGATGAAAAAACGCGATTAATTTTTAAAGTTTAAAATGTATTAATAAATTAGAATCATAAATACTCTTTTGATATTTTTATACTACGTTAATATATGTAGGCATATTTTTGAAAAATTGTCCTTCATTTTGAATCCATATTTATGGTCACCGTACATATGCGCCAACGGAATGGCTGAGGACTAAGTAGGAACAAAGAAATCTACAGGTCTGTTGACTATCAACATCGTGCGAACGTCGTATGATGAAGTTAAGCGCGATGCGATGGTGATGAGTAGCTGCTGCTTGAGTTGCAATATTGAAGTTATGTGAATTATAGACGAATAATGAAAAATAGCTGCTACTGCTCAAAACAAATATGTACATTAGGGTGTTCCAAAAATAGTAAAGTCGAAATTTTAGTGCTCGAAAAAGTATATCGAACATATGCACATTAGGGTGGTCCAAAAATGCATGTGGAAAAAGTAAAGTCGGAATTTTCATGCTCTCGCCCCTTCGGATTCCTCTATACCGAAAAAAAACTTATCCCTATTTTTTCATTTTGAAATCAAATAATATTTAGAGGTTGCTGAAAGCGCACAAAGTTTTCCATGTACATATTTTATATGGAAANATTTTTTAATATTAACGATATTGTATTGGCACCCCCACTGCATTTTTCGAGGTTTTTGGGTGTTTTCGGCGGAGCTATAAATTATAGTTTTTATGAAAAAAATGGTTGAATCAACAACTGGGTATTATTATTGGGAATCTCGTACGGAGAAACAGAGATCGAAAAATATTGATTTTCAGCAACTCTATACCATTTATACGAAAAGTTGTTTTTTTTTCATATAAAATACATGGTAAACTTTGAGCGTTTTGAGCGATCTCTAAATATTTTTTTGATTTCAAAATAAAAAACAGAGGTAAATTTTTTCGGTTTCGACGAATCCAAGGGGGTGAGAGCTTAAAAATTCCGACTTTAATTTTTCACAGGCATTTTTGGACCACCCTAATGCACATATGTTCGAATTCACGTCAAGTGGAAGGTGTATTGCAGGTAGCAAACAAGCGGCGAGTTGGATGCGTCGCAAGTGCAAGATGAAACGCCCACTCAGTTTTGCATGACAAAAGACAGCAATTTACAGAGTTTTTCAATAGTTGCAAGTGAGTTGCAAGTGTGGCAAGCACGAGTATAGGCATTTTAATACGCAACTGGTGAGATATGTCTTGGTTTGTTGTTATGGGCATGAGCGCTGATTGCTGCGCTGTCTATGTAGTTTGTTGCATAATTGAATAAATATTGAAATAAGATTTCATTTAAGTTGCTTTTCTTATGCCCGCCGCCGGGTCGTGCCTTTATTCTCTTCCTCCTTACTAACCAGCGGCAACAGCTTGTCTTTCGTCGAAAGTTCGAGATTTTAAAGTCTTTAAAATACATAACTGTAGATAAGTATACCATTTTATGTGGCATGCAACGCGCATACATGCATACATATTTACATAACAAAATTCATCACGTTCCCTATTGAATTCAGACTCACATCACCCTTAGACGCCACACTGGCAATTCGCTTTGGCCGTAAATATTGCTCTGCTAGCAAAATTTCCTATATATGTACACTCCCTTGCACTTGAATAGGGACCATAATTGTTGGCTTTTTTCTGGGTTATTTTACTTTTATTTTATTTCACATTAGACAGTGCCCGGTTAGAGCCCCCACAACGTTAGATATGCATATCCTCTCTTCTAAGAGATTGTACCCTTCGTAACCGCTTTCGATCCCATTTAGGCCACGTGTGCCTGAACAGCTTATTTGTATACAAATTGACTAAATAGCAAATTGTAAGTGGCAAAAGCAATAACAATGCGTTCTTTACCAGGAAGAATCTGCTTGGACGTGGCTTGCCTTGCAAGTTCATCCGCCAAGCAGTTTTCCTCTATGTCCCTATGACCAGGGACCCAAGTGTTCTGCTTGGCCATCCTCTGTAGAGATAAGCGACATTCCCGCGCAATCTTTGGGTAAGACGTGAAAGAGCTTAGATAGTTGATTGCAGCTTGGCTATCACTAAAAATGAAAATGCCTCTTCCCATCATTTCAGTTAAAAGATTCTCATCAGCTTCCATGATAGCAAAAACTTCATAGAAGTCTTCTCATAACGCTGAACTATATTCTCCTTCAAGTTCTGCTTCTTATCTAGAAATTTGCCTTTTGTAGCAAGATTTAACCTGACGCCGTTTAGCTCCGAGGTAGTAACCGAAGGCATTTTAAAGAGGACGATCTCAAAATTGCTTGATCTGACGCTTAGGTCACAGCGCGTGGACCTCCAGCATAGAGCATTCGCTTCATCAGCTTACGAAGCGTTGGCGGGAGCTTTCCTCTGAAGGTGATTACAATGTCATCGGCGCATGCAACGACTTCTGCAAGCCCCAATCTGCACCACACAAAAGCGTATTGACGGTCAGATACCACAGAAGTGGAGAAAGAACACCTCCCTGATCAAAATTTTTATGATTTTTTTTAATTTTCTACAAAGTTTGAAATACGATCAAAATTTTCATGAATTTTTTTCATTTTCTACAAAATTTGTTAAATTTTAATTGAAAAATATTGGAAATTAAATAAAAGTAAAATAACCAGGAAAAAGGCGAAAAGCGCTGTTCTTATTCAAGTGCGCTGCAGTGTACGTACATTAGAGTGGTAAAAAAAAAAATGTTCAAAGATAGGGTTTGGGCACCTTCCAAAATTTTTCCTCTTGCCGAACTAGGTGCTTGTACCACACGTTAAGTTTCTATGTATACATTTAGATGATGCTCATGATGCTCATATTTTACTCTATAAGTATTGTATACGTATATTAATCAAACAATTCATTAAGTAATCTTAGAACATTTCAAATTTAAATTATCTCAAAAAATATCACAAGCTTCAGTTGTCATGACAACAGTAGCTTTTTATAAAAATCACCAATATTTTTGCCAGTTTCAAAGCGATCTAGTGGCGCATTTCAAATTCATTGAGCACCCTGGTTGCAGTAGAAAACTGAAAGTTGGTATAGATATTACAAATATCAAAAAGGAAAAAATAAGGGGGTGCCCCTTTTTCTAGGATGAAAATTTGTTTACCCATACAAAAATTGGACCACTCTAATGTAAATACTTGTATACAATGGATCCTCATTAAATTCGATTTGCACATTTTTATGCAACACTTGCATGCAATTACCTAGTAAAATTTGTGTCCAACTTCGATTAACTAACGAACGTGCTTGTGGTAGCTTGGGACAAGCAAAGTGTTGCATAGTAATAACTTTGCAAGCAACAGCAATGTTGCAGTTTATTTTACATTTTTTTCATTGACAAAAATTCCTCCACAACTTTTGTTTGGTAACGATTATTAATTACTATATAGGGATTTGCTTTGCCATTAGCCGCAGATTCATCATACATAATTCAGCTGATGCAAATGACTGACCTCAAGTTCGTGCAACATTATTTGTTACAGGTAATATTTAGTAATTTTTATTTATTTTTCTTCCTTTGAGTTCACTTTTACAGTTGGCAGATGATGGTGAATATAGAAGTTTTGTATGCAACTTTGATGAGGCAGATAAAAGTCAGAGAGTAAAAATAATTAATATTTACCTGCTGTCATATGTAAATGTGCATAAAATGCATTTCCCTGAAGACAAGACTATTAAGCTTATTTGCCAAAAAGGAAGTAAACTTATTGCCTATCGCATAAGCAATATGGTTCGTACAAAGGTATTTTAGGCTTGTCTATACCTTTATGGTAAAAACTAAGAATTTTCGCGGAGGAGCGGTAAAAAAAAGTTTTAAATGTCAAGCCCTCACCCCCCAGATATTCTTAAATCGAATAAAATACCGATACATATTTTTTTCTTAAAAAATTATATTTAGAGGCGAGTCAAACAAAGTCTATGAAGTGTTACAGATATTTTATATGGAAAAAATACTTTTACGTAGAAATGGTATGGAATCCTTGAAAATAAATATTTTTCAATCGGCAAACTTTGTTCCACTCAGCAGACTTCGAAGAATAATAATCAGTGGTTTATTTAACAATTTTTTAATATGAAATTTTTAATTGGTCCAAAAACTTCAAAAAACTGCTATGGGGAGACCTATAAAAATAGCTAAGACTAAAAATGGTTATATATGCTGTTGGGTATTTTTCTTTGAAGTCTTTTGGAAAATTCAGGGTGTGCCGATTAAAAAATATTGATTTTGTTGACCATTTCTACGAAGAAATGTTTTTTTTTTTTTATAAAATTAGATCACTCTCACCCGCTTCGCTAAGTGTATGAAATTTCGGCGTGCTACATTAGGTGCCATTTATTGTAATTAAACTCAACATACTTACAACATTCTACTTTCTAACCTGTTAATTCCTATAATTCAAGTTGAATTTGAATTTTCAAACATGTGAAGTCCCTGCTTTACATATGTTGCTTAAAATAAAGCCTTTTCAAGACTCTTCCGATTAAAACCTAGATTGTAATAACTCCTTAAACTTATAGTATAATCGTATTTGAATTTAGATTTAAAATAGGTGGCAGCCCTCTTGAAAAACCTCAGGAAACTCTACATGTTCAAGCTGAACATTTTTAATTTAAACTCGAAATTTAAAACAGGTGGCAACCCACTTCGAAATATTTTCCTACTAAAACCCTATTAAATCCCTCTTATCTGATGTTCATATTGTGACATATGTTCCTATTATCAAATTCCTTTAATTCAAGAAGAATTTGATTTTTCAAACAGGTGGCAACCCTCCTAGTTTAGAACTAACCACCTTATCAAAAATCTTTCGACTGATGCCCACATTCTAGTAATTCATTTAAATTAGATTAATTTAATTTTTAAACGGGTGGCAACGCGTGTAAAACACCTCAGTAATATTTTAAATTTTCAATCTAAAGGTTACTTAGCAATCTTTCATTTGACACCCATATATTAATTTTTCAGATAGCTTGCGAATAATTAATTTAAACTTGATTTTTCGAACAGATGGCAGCCCTTTCCAAAATACTTTCAAACTACAACTTTTTTAAGCCGCTTGTCATCCACTCTTTAATATAATTTTCAGNACCTCAGTAATATTTTAAATTTTCAATCTAAAGGTTACTTAGCAATCTTTCATTTGACACCCATATATTAATTTTTCAGATAGCTTGCGAATAATTAATTTAAACTTGATTTTTCGAACAGATGGCAGCCCTTTCCAAAATACTTTCAAACTACAACTTTTTTAAGCCGCTTGTCATCCACTCTTTAATATAATTTTCAGATAAATAATTCCCTTAATTCAAGTCGAATTTGATTTTTTTAAACAGGTGGCAGCCCTCTTCCATGAGTATGGAATTGATTTTATATACATACGTATGTACATATATGTATCTATACTAGGGCTGTGCGATTAATTGATTACTCAAAATTTTAATTAATCATAAAGTAAATAACTCATTTATTTGATTAATTAGAAATTATGATTACTCAAAAGTTCAGTTACTCGAGTAATCAAGATTTTTGATTAACCAAAAAAAAATATTTGAGTAATTTGCTTTATGATTAATCAACATTTCGAGTAAAATGAGTAATCAACATTTCAACTCTTTACATATTTATAAAGTAGTTAAAGTTCCTTGATACCATGATAAAAATATAGCAAGGTAGAACCGCTGAGAGTCACTTTTAAAATTCTTGACGTTTCCAAACAATTTAATTTTTAAATTTACTCACAAACTCACACACACATTTTCATTTTCAATCTCAAGCAACAACAATTTCGAACAATTTCAATTTTTTGTTTTCACTTTTATATGATTTTAAAATGTTGGCAAACTTCAAAAAAAAATCATGGCCGACAAATTGAGAGAACGGTTATACCTTGCTATGTTTTTATCATGCTTGATACTTTGAAAACAACGTTTTTGTTTTCAAAAATAAGAACGAAAAATTTTTTTCATATACAGAATGTAAAAAAGAAAATAAGCATTTTCCAAAGCAAACTCTTTTAACGAGCAAAATTATTTTTTTTTTTGAGTAATCATATTTCAAGTAACTCGATTAATCATCGTTTTGAGTAATCAAAATCTTGATTACTCGAGTAATTGAATAACCAAATAATTGATTAACCAACTTGCTCGAGTAACGAATAATCGCACAGCCCTAATCTATACCAAGTTCCTGTACTCTATAAAAAATATTTTCTGAGATATGATATGCAGTATGAAAATTCCGTTTTATGGGAGGTGCCACGCCCCCTCGTATAATCGAGATTAAATGTATCCTATATATCAAGTTTAGCTAAATGGCACCAGTGTAAAAATTTTAATGGGAATCGGGTGGGTAGTTAAAGCGTGAAAGCGTAACAAATAAACAAACTCACCTTCGGATTTATAATATTAGTAAAGATACATTGAAAACTTCATGGTACCTCACCTCTAAATATAAATATAAAAAAGAAAAAAGAAAAAGACTATGGGGATGAGAGCTTAGCATTTTAATTTTTTTCCCTCATGCATTTTTGGACCACCTTAATGCTGTTGAGGTTTTCCTTTATTAAGGCCTACATGGCTATAATTCATTAAGGGGCGATTGTAAAGCGGTCAGCGAAAGTTCCTTAGCTGGTATATCCCTATTTGATGGGAATACTAGGCATGCGTATTAGGGCCAGGATTTTAGACAAAAAAAGTTTCGATGAGCACCTAACCAAAATCCAAGAAGAAATATTGAGGCCACTATAAACGTCTTGTTCGACAGCCAGGCAGCGTTAAGCGCCTTGGTCTCCTGTCAAATGCTGAAAAAGTGTGCTGCATAAACTTTAAACCCGAAATAAGGTTCCATTGAGATCGATTCCAAGTCGTGCGGGCTTTGATGACAAAAAAAAGAGCTGATAGTCTCGCCAAATGCGGAGACGAACGTAGCCTGTATGGCTCCCACCCCTATCTGGCCATTGTTCAATAGGAATTCATAAGGTATAAAGGTATTTTTGTAAATAAAAATTTCAATATTTATAAACTTTCAAATTACAGAATAACTTCGCCTAGACTTACTCCACCTACTTCCAAGTAAAAATATCATTCAATCGCTCCAGTTTCGATAATTATAGGCATTGTGTCTAAGTCTCAACATGTCTATGTCTATGTGTATTCATGTAAAAGTGAACAGAGCATTTGATCCAATGACACACTGAAAACGCTCAAATTCAACTGCTGTTGCCACTTATTGTCTGATTTCCGGCCAAGTGATGGATTTTATGCGAAAATTGAAAATTATACAGTACTCGTACAAAGCGCATATTTTTCGTTATTATTTTTTTTGTGCAAGTAGATATTGTTTTTTGCCATTTGCATCAACGCTACCGTTGAAACTGTTCACAAATCGATTAGCTGCTAAAAAAGGTAGTTGACTTTACAGCTGCGGCAGTTAGCAATTGACCGCTAGCCAACATGCCACCACACCGCTCCGCCCACAACCTTGCCACGCCACACAATGTAGTTAAGTGCAGTGCAGCGCAGCGTTGCAACAACAATGACATTCGCCAGTGCGCAGCGTCTGCATTGAGGTTAACAAACAATTGGCTGGCCAATGGGGCGGCAGACATTGACTGCCTCTGATGGCCATGTCGATTTTCAAACGACGAGAATTGTTGTTGTGTTGATTTTTCTTGCTACCTGGCAGCTGTAGAAAAATATGTGTGTTGCCAGCAAGCAAGCAAGCAATTGCAATAAAGTGTTGGGTGGATGTGGTCAACTGGTAGATGCGATAGATTGCAGGCCATGTCGAAAATCCATTACAGTTCAATGGGTAAAACATACAATGTAAATACATACATATGTAGTGCGTAGCACAAACACACAATGTAAAGTGCAATGTTTGCATTGCGCCAGCGAATTGCATGCTGCTGCATTGTTTGTTTTTCACTTTCCTTTCCCTGTACACTAGTCGCGCCTACTTGCGGCAAACGCATGCTGACCACTAAGCATCACAGTCACTGTCACCGTCATCGACGCACTCAACGTCAGCGCTTTGTTCGCGAATGCGATCTTCATCCTCTTAGCCCAGTTTGCTAGTGCGCATGCGCGGTTTACTTGTCGTCAAATAATCATCATCGGTGCAGACACTCCATTGTGTTGGCTAGTTTTAGTTGCTGGCTGTTTGTTTTTTTTTTGCTTTTGCTCTTGTTAGCCTTGTATAGTGTTGGTTCTCTAGTTTTTGTTGTTTTTTACTGGCAGTTCTGTTGAGTTGATTAGACTTGTTCACTGACTTTCTCAAACCACCTTTCGTCGCAATGTCATATAGAAAAAAAAAATAAAAAAAATTTTTACGCTGTGGGTCTAGCGGTCAGTTGTGCTTATTGGTGTTTGCGAATGATTTGTGGCGGTCGTCAGCCGGTGAAGAGTTGCCAGATTTTATCAAAATTTCTTTTGTTTTAGATTTATTTTGTCAAGCGAAAGCTAAATTTTTTATTTTTTCCTAAATTTGCAGCAGGGTTGCTCTGTACGCTTTATTTCGGGCCGATATTGAAGCCAGCCTTGAGCGAGAAGCTATTTGTGTTATTTATACCCAAGACTTTTTCATGTGAAATGCTTTCCGGTTTTGTGTAGTTCCTGCAACGGATGGAGCCACCTAAGAACCTGTTCTGGTCATAGGTCACATAGGAAGTAATCCACAAGGTATGTGGTCCTATGTTAATCAGGCCATACAGCACCTGCCACCACGTCCTCTAAATCGGGGAACACGCCGGCGCATAGTGGTTCCAAATGAACAAAAAGTGGAAAAAAACTCAATAACTAGAAACAGGTGGTAAGACAGTTGGAAAGACTTTTATTATTCTAGCTTAGTTGTCAATTTTTAGATTTTATTGCTTAAAGAGAAACAACTTTTTAGTTTCATTTAATTTTTAGAATTTTATTTCTTTTTTTTGAATTAAATTTGTTTTTCTTGCGTTAATAATTTTATTTTTATTTTTATAAATAAAATAAAATATATTTTTTTAATTTTAATTAATTTGTATGTACTACTTTCTGCTTTGTTGACTAAAGTTTCATAACAGCATAATTTAATTACAAAAATAAAATATTGCTAAAAGGTGAAAAGCATAACGCCAAGACCTCCTTCTTAGCAGTCAATTAGTCTTACGAAAGACAGTTAAGAGCTTTCAAGATAGTTGCCAGAATTGACAATTGTCTTACGAAAGACAAGAGTTGAAAGCATCGTATAGTTTTCTCAGTAAAAACACTATCCGAAAAAGGCCTACAGCTGAGATCACCTGTTTTTTTGGCATTTGCTCTTATCTTTTAAAATTGCTTTAATTTCTATTACAATATCTTCCATTTCTATTAAAATTTATTCAAAATACGCTAACACATTGAACCAAAAATACCAATACATTAACCAAAAACACGCCTACAGCCTGCCAGAAAAAACGGTAAGAAGAGGAGTTACTTTAGTTATGGAACTGTACGATGGTTAAAAGACGGTTGCCAGAATTGAACCGTTACTGTTCAAAATAGTAAAGTTTTTCACGTAGTTTGATACATAATATTTAGATTTAGAAAAGATTTCTCAAGCCACATTTTTGATTTTTTTTTTTGTAATATACATTTTTTTAGTGCAAAGTGCAGAGGTTTTTGAATTTTAATGAATGTTACAAAATTACAAATACTTGAAGAAAATTAAAGAATCCCACAAAAATTAGATAACATGAAAACAATTTTAATGACTGAGATGGTTTTTATTTTTAAAATTTGATTAATGTCTCGATTAATTACATTTTAATTAATCAGAATATAATTAATTTTATATTAGCAAACTGATTAATCACAACCTGAATAATGTTTTTGTATAGAAAAAATGTATATACATTAGAGGACATACAGAAGGATTCTAAGTGTCATTCATTTGCCGAAGAAACCATGGGTCTCAAATAAATTTAGGGTTTGCCAAATTGCGAAAATAGGTTTCTTGGCATTTTGCTGTAGTGTCGTATAGAAATGCTTAAATTTTGTATAT
>NW_016167599.1:17894-21118 GCF_001687245.7 Rhagoletis zephyria
GGGTTTATATGGGGTTTGTTAGAGAAAGAACTGTATTTTAATTGAAAATTCTTAAAAATAAATAAATAAACAATAAGTGGCACACAATATCACTTTGAAATGGCGTGCTATAGATATGACCGATACTGTAAGCAAACCATGGGCCAAATATAGTAAAATTGGGTTTTTAGTTTTTCACTCTGACGACAGTAACTCAAAAATGAAATATTTGGAAATTCTGAGAAATGTGCTTAGAGATGAAGTGTGGATATCAAATTAATGAGGAAATCCTGTAGAATTCAAACAGATTCAAGTTTTTAGTGCGGAAGCACTGGAAAGTATTGAATATGCGCTTTTAAACTTTTATCCTTGAAATTTCGCAATATTTGTTTTTGATGAAAATATATGTTAAGGACTTGTATATAAAATTACCTATTCGTCCTTGTGAATACAAAAAAATTAAATTTTTTTTAATTCTAAATCAATTTCCTCTTGCAATTGCTACCCATATTTTTATTCTGCATTGCATTGAATTTTTTAAATAATTTTTAAAATCAATCATATCTTTGAAATTACAAAGTCCTTTAAAATAAATCCTGACGCCAGTGAGAAAAAAGAAAAACGCCACTTTAAATAAAAAGTAGGTTTCAAACCCATTTATTTATTATTTTTTTTTTTATGGTAGGAGAGCTTCTTAAACCATATAGAAGCAACTTTTTCGATTTAAGTTGTTGAAAAGTAATGATAACGACATCCCGAAAATCCCGGGATCGGAAAAAGCTGAAAAATTAACATCCCTAATACATACATACATATGTGTCAGTTAACGTTACTTGATAGCTTAATTTACCTGCCCCAAACTCACATATATATATAAACATATACATACACATGTGCACACACATACGCATGTACATACATATATACGAATATATTCAGCATCCTACTCCGCCTCGTATATTAAGAGAGACAGACTCTTCAAAAACACAAAGCAAGGACACTTTAGTGAAAGTATACATATAAAATTCGCAAAAATAAAAGCCTGCAAGCAGCTGGTGGTAGTCAGAGTTGCCGTTGTGCGACTAAAGCGGCAATTTGACCCTTTTTAAGCGCCAATACCTTTTGACCCGACTTTTGGAAAATTTGGATTTTTTTACCCTTTTCCAAAATTATGTGCGACTTTTGCCTCTTTTCAGAGTTTTTTTTTTAGGAAATGTTAACAGAACCCTGCTATTATAAAATATTTCCCCCTGTAAGTACGAAAAAACTTTTAAAAGAAATGCAACTTTTCTCCTTGCAGCAACTAGGTTTATGTGTATGTTTGCAACCCTTGTTTGCGCAAGGCTTGCACCGCTATTTTCTTTCTAAATTCAACAGATTTATTCTTTTACTATTAAAGAAAAGCAAAATTAATATAGTGACCCTTTTTTCGACAATGACCCCTTTTATGCGACTTTCTGAAAATTTTCAACGGCATCACTGTTGGTAGTGGATAGCGTAAAGGCTTGCAGCAGCAGCAAGCAAAAGCAGCGCTTCATTGCCACAGTTCACCGCTCAAGTTTTCTCTCATAGTACTCCAATTTTCCTCTGTAATCATGCTGACGAAGAGGGGGACAAGGCATGGTGGCGTGTAGGTGCTTGCTAAATTTTACATCCTTATATTGCAAAGGCTTTATTAAAGATATATGAGTGCAGTGCGTGAATATTCAAGCATACGTAGGTATAAACAAGTATGGTAGTATCTGCGGCATGTACTTAATAGCGCAGCTCTCGCGCCAAGTAATATGTAACTATAGTTTTCTTAATTGAGCGGAAAAATTAAACGAGGCAATTTCAAGTGGCACTGAAGCGCATACTAAGTTATTTCTAGTAGTATATTTGCATACCAAGGTAAAAATAAACAAACATACAAACACATATCTATGTATATGTACATATATTTGTATTTGCTGAAAAACAACTATGCTGCTGGAGCTGACGGCCTGCCAGCTGAACTATTCAAGTACGTCGGCGAGGCGTTGATAAGCGGCATGCATCAACTCTTACGCAGAATATGGTCAGATGGACGCATGCCCGACGACTGGAATTTAAGTGTGCTCTGCTCAATCCATAAGAAAAGCGACATCGCCACTCGCACCAACTACCGCGGGATCAGCCTTCTAAGCATAGGTCTTATCGAGCGTATTGTGTCAAAAACTAAAGCCCACCGTCTACGAACTGATTGGGCCTTTATTATCAGTGTCGCTTTAGACCTGACAAATCCATCCTAGACCAGTTATTCACAATACGCAAAATTTTGGAAAAGACCCGCGAGAAAAGGATCGACACTCGCTATCTATTTGTCGACTGATACGGCTGTGTAAAATGACGTTGAGCAATACCACCAGCTCCGCCAGAATTGGGAAATACATCTTTGCTGCCAAACGTGGTTTCAGACAGCGCGACTCACTTTCATGTGACTTCTTTAATCTGATGTTGGAGAAGATAATAAGAGCTGCAGAACTGAACCCCCCGGAAACAATTTTTTGCCTCGACGTCATCTTTAACAAAAACCGCGAAGTCTGTTATAATTTTGAGAAAATAGAGAATTTCATTTACTTGGGAACCAGCAATAGCACCCCGATAATAATATCAGCATCGAAATCCAACGCAGAATCCCTCTTGCCAACAAGTGCTATTGTGGACTGCGTAGGCAATTCAGTACTCTCTCGACGTACGAAAACTACTTTATCAGTCACTCATCATGCCCGTATTGGTATATGGCGCAGAAGTATAGACTATGACAATATCCCATCGTGGCTCGTAGAGTATTCGAGAGAAAGATTTTGCGGAAGATTTACGGACCTTTACGTGCCTGCGACGGCGAGTACCGCTGACGATGGAACGATGAGCTTAATGAGCTTTACAACGTTATGGACATAGTTCTGCTGATTAAAATAAAGCGTAAAGGAGGGCGGCCCTCACTGCCATGGAAAGACCAAGTGGAGAAGAACTTGGCTTCACTTGGCATTTCCAATTGGCGTTAGTTGGTACAGAAGAGAAACGTCTGGCGTGTTTTGTTAAAATCACTTAGGCGGTTACAGAGCCAAATAAGAAGACGAAGACTGAACGCGTAATGATGTTAATGACATGAGATTCGGTATTTATCCTGATAATTATATTAGCAATTAGTCACACGCATGCAAGACATTAATGGCACTTAAAAGTACTTGGGCTCAAAGCTTTTCAGCCTCCCGTCTTACCTC
>NW_016167600.1:0-21116 GCF_001687245.7 Rhagoletis zephyria
TTACCGCAATGTGGTTAGTTGAGTTGATAAAAATCTGTAAATGTATTTACAGCAACTAATGATCGAAGCCATAAAGCAGTAATTATATTGCGTATGAATATAATAATGTTACGCATTCATATGCATATATGTATGTATATGTACATATATATGTAGGTACAAGCATGTGTTTATTTTTTGGCCACTAATTTCGACTAAAATAATATTTTCATAATAAATTATGTAGGCGCAAAAAAGTCAGTATAACCGTTAATATTAAATCCACAACAATGTTGGCCAGAAAAATCTTTTACCGAATGCATGTCTACGTTAATAATAATACGAAACCGAGAGGCAGATAACTGCTTGGTTTAATCGATCGAATCAGATACGGTAGTGAAGCAAATCCAAACCTTTTAGGTCTACAAAGGATTCGGTTTTAAGTGACATACGCAAATCCGCTAAAAAGCTATGCAATCCAATTCAGCAAGCATTTGATTAGTAGAACTTTCTAGTTTTTTTGGAGGACGATCAATCGCCCTAGTCATAAAATAGAATATTTTTTGATTAGTCAGAAGCAGAAAACGTCTCGCCCACCACTAATAAAACGCAATGTGAGGAACTTTTTTCCCCTTTCAGCAACCCGAACTATTGACAACTTAGACCAGTTTTAATTTTAATTTTCTCTCAACATTAAACTTTTTCGATCTTTTTTGAACCTTTTTTGCGTAATTTTGCAGATTTTTTTCTTTTTCAGGAGCTCTAGAACTATTGAAAAGCTACTTAGGGCAGTTTTAATTTTTTCGACTATTTTGAAAAAAAAAAAGTTTTAGCGTAATTTTGTAGAAGTTTCTTGTTCTTCTCAAGAACTCTCAGAACACTTTTAATTTTTAGTTTTATCAGACATCAAACTTTTTCGTGTTTTTTGGAAAAAAAAATTTCCGCGTAATTTTGCAGAACTTTTTTTTCTTTTACAGGAACTTTAGAACTTTTGAAGAAATACTCAGAACATTTTTAATTTTTATTTTTTTTCAAAAATTTAACTTTCGACTTTTTTAAAAATGACTTTTTTAAATTTTGCAGAACTTTCTTTTTCCTTCTCAGTAACTCTATAACATTTGAAAAGTTACTCAGAACAGTTTTAATTTTTATGTTTTTTTTTTCAATTTAGCTTTTTCGACTTTTTTAAAGTTTTTTTTCGACGTAATTTTTTTTGTTTCCTTTTCAAGAGCTCTAGAACTATTGAAGAGCTACTCAGAACAGATTAAATTTTTTATTTTTTTTTTCAAAAATGTAACTAAATTTAGCTCTCAGTGAAATTGTGGATATTATGCCAACGAATATTTTTGAATAATGTGCATATTGATTTATACTCTTTTCCGATCTGGTGGGGTGAAGTCTGTTCACAGTCTGTTCACGCACGCGGTGGGCAAGGGTGTGTCCCTCAGGGAGATTAAGGGAAGAATTGCCTAAATTTATCACACGAAGGTGAGGCAGACCCTAAAGGATCTTGCAGGATTACTCGACAGTTTTGGGTGTCCCCTGAGCCACTTAAAACCAAGACTCTTTCGGGAAGGAGCAAAGAAAATACCTACAAACTTACGGCAGTTTGCACAGGGCACTCGTTGGGGTACATGCTGAAAGGATTGGCTTACCATATAATTGGTTCTGCCGCAGCTGCGAGGACCCGGGCGCAAAGGAGACAGTTGTACACTTTAAGCGTAGATATTTAGCCAGTTCACCGGTGTTTCCTGATAAATACTAATACCAACTCAGATTTGGTGGAGTTGATGCCCAAACCACGAATACTACATTAGCACGAGATCTTATTTATTAGTCCCAGTATAAGATTAGTCAGGATTACTAAACATAAATGTTTCCCTCAACAATATGTTATGGCGATATCGTTCGCGTGCTGATTCTTGCTGTTTTCGTTACTTCAGAATACAAAAGTACTCGTAGTAGCAGCCCTTGTTCATTTATTCATGGCTGTGGTGATTGTCTCTTACTTACAATTTTTTCTTAATTAATTTATTTCAATTGGTTGTTATGAACACATAACACATTTTTATCGCATTCGTGAATGCAATTTATTACAACATTTCATACATTTCCAAAAAAAAAAAAAATCTACAATTACAATTTGTCAACATTTAAAGAATGTCTGTGCTTCTTCAGCCCGTTGATTCCATTTGTGAGCATTTGGCTGGGCGTGAAGTAATTGTTTATAAAATTCACTGTTAATTAGGGTTAATTAAAAGTCTCGCATCCAAACTTTAACGCTCCTTTGGATTTATTTTGAAACTCACTGTTTACGCAATCTTCTTATAGTTGCTTGAAACGCGAAGTTTCTAACGAAGCGAAGTATTGTCCAATTGTTGCTGATCTCTGTGTGGTTTGGTGGCCAAAATATTACAAAAACCCTGCTAAATATTAATGTTTAAGTTGCAATAAAATAAGAAGACACAAGAAAAGCGGGTAGAAGTTAAAAATTTTGCTACTTTCAGGTTTATCAGAATTTTAAGATTTCGTTTGCTGGAGTTGTACTCTCAGAGCAGGGTTAAGTTACGTCGACCTGATACTTTTCTCTGTGTGTTGCCCTAAGCAGACTGGGACTTTTCGATATTCTTTCCTTATGCATGCGGATTTGACTGTATATGGAGACGGGTTGCCGACGTTGTCCTAAGGATGATCTTAGAAGATTTCCTCGTGGTTGCAATGGTAACCACTACACGATCGATTAACATCGCGAACCAACAACGAATGTACGCATACGGCTAATTTCAGTTCCTGAGAGGATTGGTTATCGAGTGTGGGCCAAGGTACATCTATCTTAACCTCTCGAAAGTAGAAAGCTTTGAAGTAATTCAGGCTTATTGAAGATCAGATGTGATTTTTGGACTAAGCCTTTTGTAGCCATTAATAGTACCTTTTACGGCCTTCGATCCACTCTGGACCGGAAGGGTCCTCTGACTCTGAATAGAGTTCACTTAGAGTTCACAAATGCCCCTTGCGATGCCTAGGGATTTTCTCATGCTTATCTTTACATATCTTTGCACCATCTTGATTCTCTAGCGAGTCCTAGCAGTTTTTACAGTTGAGCTTTCACTAAGATATCTAAGCTCCCGAAGAAGTGGTCCAGTGCGCCGTTAGTATTCCTTGTTGAAGCCTAAAGTTTGGCTATGAGAGCCTTAATAAACTCCACGTTCTTCGTTCGTCGAGCCATGGCTTGAGTGAGCGCGATACCTTGCAGGACACCATTCCTTGACACATATCAAGTTAGACGTTGCCGACCCTAAAACTTCGATGTCAGCTGAACTGTCAACAACTAAGGCAAGTTTAGATGGAGTTAAGTCTATTAAGCTCGCCAGCCTACACGACTTTCGCCGGATCCTCTGCTCCAATGTCCATTTTGGAGTCGTCCGTGAAAATTGGTATTTCGGTCATCGTTAAAACAAAATTAAACTCCAAGTCACTTCTGTCGGGAAAAGGGATTCGCAAAGCTAACTTATGGTCCATTTGATGAAGAATGAACAACAGATAGTAAGTTTCAAAGGTAGGTAAAGCACTCCCTGATCAAATTTAGGTCCACCATCAGTTAACTCAGCGCCTTTTTCGCCTAACTGATATCAATGCATGATAAAAGTAGGTCCGTTCCTATAGCATATCCATATCTTGCCTAAGTAATCATCAGACAACCCCTCTTATCCGGCTGTCACACCTATCCAAGTCAGTTAAAAAAAGGTACTTTAGAATTAGAAGAGTATGAACATTTTCAAATGAAGTAATTATACTTTCATTCAATAATGTACATACATACATATGCATGTATTGGTTTTGGCATACGAACTCATGTAGTTAAGTGAAACTGTAACATTACGAGCAATAAACAATAAAAAATCAATTTCAATGACAGCAGGACGCATAATAAAAACAACAGCAAGAGCTAGCGCGCTATCCAACAGATGTACAGAATAATTGCTGAGGATACACCCAATGTTTGTGTACCTGTCTGACAGCGTGGCATTTAACTTAGGTGTCACTTATGTATAAATAGTGGGTTTTTAAGCAACGCAACAAAAGAGGAGTGAAATAGGAAAGGAAGAAAAATTTAAAATGTTGCTGGTGCCTGCCTGCCTTGCTGTATAGCGCGGCTGAGCTGACTGGCAAATTCGACAGCTTGTTGCAACCCACTCACACAATGGGTTGGGCAGACGATGACACATGGAAATGCCACAATGTACACGCGTATATAAAAATGTGAGTATGTAAACAAGTGAGCATGCATGTAGTAGGTGTATAGCCGGTACATATGTACATATGTACATATGCACCTAAATGTTGCGGACAACAAAGTTGTCACTAATTTCTCAGTGCAATAATAACTATAACACTAAAAGGCGATCATGCGTCAGCTTTAATTAATGCTTATAATTTAATAGAATATTATTTAGCATAAATGTAAATGCTTACCCGCCAATGACCTGCATAAAATTGGTTGCAAGCCACAAGCTAGCAGCCAGCCAGCCAGCCAGCTGTATTAGGTGCACCCACTGCATTTGTTGTACATACATATTTATTTCACGGCGTTGCAATGTCAATGTCAGCACGTGTTTACAATTTGTTTATTTAGGTTCGATTTCAATTAGTCGACTTGTCATTGCTGCCACCAGCACACAAACAAATAAACAATTGCTAGTATAGGTATACATAGCTTCTTGTCTCTGGGTCATTTCACAATTCCTGTGAATTTTCGGCTTCAGCACACATTCAGTGGAAAATTAACTATAGCATAGCAAACTAAATTTTTTTGTTGTTTCTGATACCAGGGCACAACACTAAAGTTTAACTGCGAGAAGCACATAAGTATGTACATATGTACATACATATGTATGTATATACATGCGTAGCAACAACGTTGGGGAGCACTTTTGCAGCAAACTTGTAATTAAAGCAATCAGAGGCGTGAAGTGTCGGCTGGATGGATGGCTGATGGCGATCGACAGCCAAATCGAGTTCAAGCTTGCCACCGCTACGCGCTGATATCGCTTTTGACATTGACACCAAACAACGTAGCAACATTAACGCGGTGGTGGCACCGTCAACGATGATCAAAATCATCGGTCGCGACACCAACATAGAGCTCTCTAAACAACATCCTCAATTCATTTGTTGCCACTGGCACTTAAAAATCTGCACAGTGGTTTATTTTGGGATTTCCATATGCAGAATTATTCAAAATATTATTTCATTTTTATACATTTTATCATAAATAATTTTTTAAATTTATTTAATTTTGATTTTCCCTATGTCTGTTTTATTTTTTTATTTTTTATATTATCCGCTTTTATTTTGCCTTAAATTAATTTTATTTCTCCATATTATATTTTATATTCTACCTAAATCTTTTTTTTTTTATTTTTTTTTTATTATTTTACTTAAGGTCGTATTTAATTTATTTTGTTTAAATTAAATGAGATTTTGAATTTTTTTATTTTATTTTATGTTTCTTATTTTACGTTAGATTTGAATAGTTTAATTATTTTTTATTTTATTTTTTCGTTCCATTTCATGTATTAAATTTTTTATTTTATGTTACATTGCACTAAAACTTTTCATTTAATTTTCTACTGTATTTAATGTTATTGTTAGTTTTTCTTTTATGTTAGTTTTAATTTATTGTATTTTATTTTTGATTTTGTAACATTATTTTGTATTATTTTATTTTATTTTATTTTATTTTATTTTATTTTATTTTATTTTATTTTGTTTTATTTTATTTTATTTTATTTTATTTTATTTTATTTTATTTTATTTTATTTTATTTTATTTTATTTATTTTATTTTATTTTTTTTTTATTTTATTTTTTTTTATTTTGTTTTAATTTATTTTATTTTATAACTTATTTTTCGTTTTATTTTATATTGTACTTTAATTTATTTTATTTTATTAAATGTTACTTTTATTTTATTATACTATGTTAGATTAATTTTATGTATTTTATTTTATTTTGAATTTTTTAACATTTTATTTTATTTATTTTTTTGTTTAACATTATTTTTATTTTATATATATTTAATAAATTGTTTGTTTATATTTATATTTTTATTTTAATCTTTATATTTTTGTTATTTTTTATTTTTGTTATTTTATATAATTTATTTTTAAATAATTTAATTCTTGATAAATTTTTGTTTATTATTTTTTATTTATTCCAGTGTTTTTATGTTATTTAAAGATAATTTTGTGTTATTTTTTATATTATTGATCTATTTGTTTTATATAGGGTACTTTCAATAAATTTTATTTCATCTCATTTTATTTCGCATGGTTTATATATAATACATTTTCTTTTTTTATTGTGTTTTTGTCTCATTTTATATAATTTTTAAATTTAATTTTATTTAGCATATTTTTCTTGGTCTTATTTTATGTTATTTTAATTTACATTTATTCTTATTTTATTTCATTTTAGTTTGCATGCTTATATTTTTAATTTAATTTATTTTTTCCTTTTTTTAAATCAATTTAATTGGCTTAAATTTTTTTTGTTTTCTTTTTTTTCTCCTAAACTAACTTTGACGCAACTAAATCCACTGTGCCACAACGCGTTGCACCATTAACGCCTCGCTTGCGCACAATTTTACACACTGTCCGTCGCATTGGCGTAATTTAATTTCTTCACTTCTTGTTTTTGTTGTTGTTTTGATGTGGCTTTGTGCGCATTTCATTGCTTTTGTTGTTTTTGCCTGACGCTTTTTTTTTTGAGTCGCCTTGATTGTTCAACACCGATAAGCGCATGCGCGACCAACCAACCGCAGCTATCCGCTCATCAACAGCCAAATATTTCTACATTCGTTATTCGGCTGTGTGGTTGCATTCGACCGCCCGTTGCTATTATTAACGCCTCCGTAAAATTTCCGTCGAAATTCATTTTCGTTAATTTCTTCATTGTTATTTTCATTTATTTTCGTTTGTGGGTTTCATTATACGTTGTTGGTTTTTGCTGTTGTTATTTCAGGCGTTCGTCGTTGTGATTAATAAAGAATTAAAAAGAAATTAAGCCAATCGAAAGCAAACGAATGTGTTAATTTTTAACAAATTTCCAACACAAATTTGGACTTGGTGTAGGGATCTGAAGTATTTGATGTTATGTTAGGCTAGTTAGATGATCTCTATAGGAACTTTTCTAAATTAGATATTTTGTTTTTAGGTTTTGTAAGGGAACTACTTTCAGACCGTTTCATCAGAACCAGCTGATAACACTGTTATTTACGTCAGTATAGTTAACAAGAAAGAATGCACCTCAAGGCTCAACAAGGTTTGATGAAACACTCTCAATAAAGCGGGGTCGAATGGAGCCAGGATGAGCCACAACTGTATAGCAAGGCTTCTAGGAAAGTGGAAGGCCTCTTATAAAGCTATGTCTAGAGGTACTACTAGAGCGACTACTTAACGTTGCCGTGTAGGGGCTCCCTGGCTACCTGATAAGGCATTGCAAGATATGAGCCGCCCATCTTGTCACTGCCATACAAATTCTCTCAGTTACAGAGATCATTTATTATCATCGATAAATTCATATAAATTATTATCGATATTTTTGTCCACTAATACGGTGTTTCCACGATTCGTAATTCGCTCTCTCATTTGTAATTCGCTCTCCCATTCGCCATTCGCCTTCCGAATTAAGTCATTCGCCATACAAAACTTTGAGAGCGAATTACCTCATTTGTAGGTAATTCACATCGAATTACCATGCGAATGACGAACGAATCGGTGCCTTCTCTAATATTTATCGGAAATATAGATTAAGAATAATACATATTAAGATTAAGATAAACATTAGGAGTAAGATGACTGTTAAGATTAAGGCTATGATTAACATTAACATTTAAATTAAACTTAAGATTAATATTAGGATTAAGATTAAGATTAATGAAAAGATTAATATTAAGCTTAAGTTTAAGATTAAGAATAAAATTAAGATTAGGATTATGATTATGATTAAGATTAAGGTTAAAATTAATATTAAGATTAAGACTAAGATTAAGTTAAAGGTTAAGATTAAGATTAAGATTAAGATTAAGATAGAGATTAAGACTAAGATTAAGAATAATATTAAGAGTAAGAGTAAAATTAAGTACTTGATTAAGATCAATAATAATTTAAAGAGTAAGAGTAAGATTAAGACTAAGATCAGAATTAAGACTAAGATTAAGATTAGGGCTAAGATTAAGATTAAGTTTAAGGTTAAGAGAAAGATTAAGGTGATGATTAACATTAAGATTAGGATTAAGCTTAAGATTAAAATTAGGATTAAGATTAATGTAAAAATTATTACTAAGATTAAGATTTAGAGCAAGATCGAGATTTAGATTAAGATTAGGATTAAAATTAATATTAAGATAGAGATTAAGACAAAGATTAAGATTAAGATTAAAATTAATATTAAGATTAGGAATAAGATTAAGTTCGCACCGTTTTATTAAAAGATACCAGTACATCGAAAAGATAACGAAAATAACGTAATTTTGTTAATTCTTTGAAAAGAAGAGTAGGCGTCTAGCGAATTATGTGAACGCGTAAAGTTGTATTACACATGTGCTCTAAATATTGGCAATCATTCAAAAAGCTCTTGCGTCATGTTACAACTTTAACTCTATACCGAAAAATTTACGATGTTCCAAATTATCGATCGCTAAATAATTTGAACTGCACATCTTTAAATTGATTTGCATGCACATAGATATTCGTAGAAATATGCCTGTGAATATTTTTCCACAAATATGACTCACAATGCAATTCGAAAGATAATAAAATATGAATGCGAAAGCAATATGGCCATAAAAAAAAGAAACATTAATTAATAAGAGAAGATGAACCAGGCACCCACCCGGCAATGCTGTTCTCGGTTGCCTTTCCTTGTGGAATTCCATTAACACGCTCGCGTAAATCGATTAAATTGTGAAAATGGGCTCGTAAAATATTAAAATCATAACTACTTCTTAAGTTTTCATTTTCGTTTTTGTTTTTGCTTCTTTATATTCTCCTTCTGCCAGCGTACATATTTTCATAGTTATTTGTAAATTCTTTTGCAGCTGACCAAGTAAAGGGAGGAAGCCGCAGTTCTTGTTTTTATTGTTGCTTTGCTGCCAATTTTATTACCCACATAAAAATGTTACAAGAAATAAAGTTAAAAAAAAAAAATTAAAAAAATCATTTTGCCACTCATAAACACTTATAGGTATGTATGTATGTGGATGTGCACCTCAGAGTATTTAAACGAAACAAACCAATTGTAAACGTAAGAAATTATCGAATAATAAATATGAGTTGGAAGAGTATTCGTACAAGTCAAGTGAAAAAGTTCATCGTTAAATGCGCTGGCGCAGTGAATCGTTGCCGCCAGGTCAAGCCAAGTGCAAAGAAGTGGATGGCAGGCAGCCCCATTCAATGAGCCAGCAGGTTAAGATCACTCACTCTTCGTGTGTTGCACCAGCGCCAACACCACCACCACCTTTCACTTCTGCTTTTTGCCAGCAACGAAGCGCAACGCCACCGAACAAATGAAGTGTGGCAAGTTGCTGGCGAAGAAAAGAAAATAAGAAGACTCGCATGAGCGGTGTGGCAAATAAATTTCTGTGTTTTGTATTCAAATAAAAGTTCATAAATCGGCATTAAATATGGCGGCCAAGGAACCCTTTATTGATATCCATGAAAAGTGGCTGTCCATTGTGCACATGACCATACAACATGGATGTAAATATGTATAGGTATGTCTGTATGTTTACAAATACCTTGTAGCCCTTGTTGCTGTCCAGCTTGAGAGTCAGGTACATACATACGTATGTATGTATGTAGTTGGTTGGTTGACTCGCACAGGTTAAAAGCTCGCTGCAACAGTGGGATATAACTCAAACTTTTATGTTCGCACGTATTCGGGAAATTTTTATTACTCATAATGAGTGATTTCATGGAAGCCCTTTGTAATTGGTACCAGCAAATTTATTGCCTATTGATATGAGTGTCACAATTGTTGTTGCTGCATGATAATGGATGATGTGTAGCCTCCAATTTGGGTTATTCATGCAGTGAGTTATAAAATGGCTGGCTATGCATTGCAGGAAAAGCTCAACATGTAGATGAGTATTTACCTGCTATGTATAAGAGAACACTGCTTCATTTTCTTAATCGTAATATACTCGATTTCACAATACAACCTTTATATAAATACGGATTAAAACTCGCTTGCCATTTTTCAGAAGCCGCTTAATGGTAGGATTGCAGAATACATTAGTGGAAAATTTAGACAAATTAATTCATTTAAGCACTGAGTGGACAAAAGTAGCAGTAGGTCCTTAACTTCCATAGGCCTTTGGATAACTTTGACTGCGGTCGCAAATAAAGCTTTCTGGATCTTACCAAAGAAACGTAAAAATCCAGTTTTTTGTAATCAAAAAAAATCTGGATAGTTTACAAACCTATACTCCTTTATCCCCTTTTCCCTTTTTTTGTAACAGGTAATCTCGCGAACGGCTGGTCCGATTTTCATTAAAAAAAAAAATACTTTATTCCGGTAGGTGGACCAGGGACCGATCTATTCGAAAAACGCTTATTTATGGTGCGATTTGCTTTAAATTTGGTACACAGGTAGCTTTTTGTCTAGATTGGCATATAGGATCCTTTTTCTTTCCGGGAAGTGGACCGGGACCGATATTTTCGAAAAAATCTTATTTATGGTCCGATTTGCTTGAAATTTGGTAAGTAGGTAGCTTATTGCCTATATTGGCATATATAGGATACTTTTTTACTTACTTTACCTTTAGTACCAAAAACAACAAAGCTACATACCACATACTACCTGTTTTTGATACTCATTGTATGTTTTTTGCTTCGAAATAGCTGCTATATGTAAATCCTTCCACTTAGACTTTGTTGCTTTTTCCATTTTTCCTAATAAAATAATGGTGATACAAAGCTCAAAAAAGATATTAAAATAAAATATTAATAAGCCACAATAGCACTGACAAATACGTTGGACCAAATGCTTAAATAAAAAAATTAATTTTGGGCGGGAGGAAGACCGCATGTTCTGCTAGTACTATATAAAGAAAGTATCTATTTATTTTAGATTAGTAACAACGCAAAAATAATTTATATATCCTGGTTGCAATATTAAATTTATCTTATTAATGACATTAGATTAAAATTTTCAAACAGGTGGCATCCTTCCAGAAAAATATTTTCCTTCTGAAACCTCTTTCTTTTGACAGTCATATTGAAATATTTACTTTACTTTATCAGTTAACTTAAAATAAAATTTTCAGACAGCTGGCAACACTGTAATTTTTATTTTTCTATATTTTAAGTTATACCTCTGGCAATACATCGGTGAAAACTGCATTCAATTCCATGCGTTATTTTTTGAGTGATGCGCAGACAAACATACAGACAGACAGACAAAAATTCAAGAAACTGTGGATTAGGCTTCTGCTAATCTAATAAAGATGCCCTATATTAATTTTTCTTTAATATCTATAATGTACAAACATCCGCCGGTACATACAGATTCCAGTATACCGATTTTAGTTCGCCCCTTTCTGTTTTTGTTGGCATCGCATTCCAAGTTGAAAAAAAATTGTTTTCAGTTATAGCTCAGTCATTACAGTCTCAACAGCAGTTAATAAATCAAACTTACAAAAAAATATTTCAAATTTCATCGCATCGCAATCATTTTTAAATGCAATTATGATAACGTAAATGACAAACATAAATCTATTAATAATCCATTATCTATTGACATTAAAAATAAATGGAAAAAAGTTGACATTAATAAAGGCTACGAGCAGACGAAAATTAAATGAAGAAATAAAATTAGAGGCAACAAGACAAAGAACATATGGAAGGGGGACCCGCAATCAACGCTGATAATAAAAACATGCATCAAACATTCTGTCAATTTTCATGTTTGCTCTTCTTTCATAAATATACCCATGTATGTATGTATGTATGTGAATATTCAATAACCTCTGAGCCGAAGTAGGTAACCCTTTTCTATCATTCCCCAAATTTATCAATAAACACAAGAACGACGATAGCAAAAAATTTTGAAAACGAAAATTCAAATGCAACAGCAAGTGACAGTGTAGAGTTATCGCGCTATTCCAACGCCGCCGAAACAGAGCCACGCTGACAGATATGAATGTGTACAGATAGAAGAAGACAAAGAACAGACAAAGTGACGTAGCAAGTCAGCGCGCAGTTGTCGCAGATATCGCTCATAACTCCCCATTCGCAGCGCGTCTTTTGTCGTAGGTCTGTCCACAGTTAGAAAAGAAAACGCAGACGCATTGGCAAGATTTTTAATCGAATTTGTATTAAGATTGCAAAGCCTAACCCCTGTCCACCGCGACGCTTTGGCAATCATTGATTTTTGAACCAAAAGCAACGACGACGGTTGCTTGCAACACCGTTTGCGGCCAAAGCAACAACGCCAGCGGCAACAACAGCAACAGAATGTGAATGTCACAGGGCCGCCTGCTGTATATCGCAAAAGAATTTATGGCCCCCTATGGTTTTATCGACGCCTTTGCGACAAGTCAGCCCATGGCGGCTCGGGTGTGTGATGCGTCGCACTGCTGTGCAGCGTTGTTGGCACTTTATTACTGCTGTCGTTGTCGTTGTTGTTGTTGTTGTTGTTTATTTCCTTTAATTTTCTCTCAGCTACACTTTAGTTGCTTCCTTTTGGCTAAAAGATGCTACATCCAACACAGGTTGTTGATTGTTTATTTCTTCATTGTAAATTGTTTTTTTTTTTTTGTCAGATAACAATGACGACGACAATGCTCCAGCCGCTTTTTGGCGCTGTGGTGCTCTTTTGCATCTTTGGACTTTTTATCGTCAGTATTTTAAGGGATTTAAATTTTGTTTTTTCCTCGTTTGCGTCGAGTATCTTCTTCACAGCATTTCAGTCAAATTTGTTTGTAGATTTTCATTTTATTCAATTCATTTTTCATCGTCGCTCATGATAAGGGTAGGCATTTTTTATGCTAGCTTTCGTTGTTGTGCAGCATCTTTTTTTGGTATTTGTTGCCAGTGCAACAAAATTCACTCCTTTATGACTTTTAACCCGCGCTTGTGGCATGTTGCACTGTTGCACACCTTTTCAATCATCGTAGCCATTGATAGGCACTTAACTGATAATGTGAAAAATTCTTTGGTCAGTTCATTAATTTAATTCTTCCTTTCTTACTCAAAGTACATTTATATAATATTAAACACTTTTTTTATTAGTTGTCGTACTGTTCTTACTTATCGATATCTTTATCGATCCATTTATCGATTTTATTAGGAATACAATTTTCAAGACCTTTAATAGGGTAGTACTGGACAAAAAGAGCTGAACGGTGGCCTTCCCCAACTGTAAGGGGGCAATTGGATGTAGCTGGAGGCTGTCTCCAATCTTAATGCACTGGCTTTACACAGTGGTTGCTAGGCCTATTCCGCTCTACGGGGTATTGGTATCATGGCCAAGTCTCTGCAATAAATTTATAACTGAAGCACAACTCCATCAGAGGCACTCAATACTCTGCCAATCGACAAACATTTGCAGGTAACGCCGCCCTGAGGCTGCGGAAAGTTTAAACTTCACAAATAGGTCTAGGATTTCCATTTAAAATAGAGAATTTTTGAGAAGAAAGGCCTCTGAGTCCACCGTGAATGCCGTTTATCGGTTTGTCATGCGCTGTCGGGTCCAAATTTTGTTTTAAGCTTTGTTTAAGTTCGTATAGATGCCTTCTTACGTGATTAGGCCAGGGCTCTGCTGCCAGCAGCTGTCTGTTTGGGTGCCCACGTCTGTGGTACCCTGCTAGGAACTGCTTACATAGCATAGATTTATGCTCCTTGACGGCGAGCATTTCGGCCTCCTCATGTAGGTGGTGCTGTGGCGACATCAGAAGGCGGTCCGAAGTTCCGTGTTTTCACAGATATGTAGCTTCATCCAGCGAACACACGGGAGCTGCATAGATAAGAACCGGCCGGTCAACTGCCTTGTATGTTGCCAACAACGTTTCTTTAGCTTTACCCCAGGTGCTGCCGGCTGGCGACTTGAGGACGTTGTAGCGACTCTTGACCCTTCTGACAATTGCGATTGTATGCGCCGAGAAAGAAAGTTTCTAGTCTCAAAGTAATTGCGAGTATTTTTGGGTTGTTCACCGTCGGAATCGCATCGACGTGAATCCCCAGCTGTGGTCTGACGGTTTTCGTCGAGGTAGTAAAAAGGGCTGCCGAGGATTTCGTAGCGGAGAGGGTTAGGCTTCTTTCAATGAAGAAGCGAGAAAGTTCGGAAATGTAACCATTTACTTTCGAGCATAACTCATAAATTATATTCCCGGACGCCGGAGCTTTGAGATATACAGAATTAAACAGAAACGGGGAAGGTACACCCAACCTGTGGAACTTCCGTTTTGGTTTGCTCGTTTTATCTCAGAAAATTGCCGGCGAATGTGGACCACTCAGATAATTAGCCGATCACCGTTTGAGTCCCTTTGTGAGGGAGGAAGCCTCAATGTCTTCCAGTAGCGAGGAGTGGCTGACGGTGTCAAGTGATGGTCCAGCGAATAAGCCATGGCAAGGAATGTAACAGATACATACCAGAAAGCATTCGTTCCAGTTATGTACATACATATATAAGAAAGGAGATCCGAAACACTTTTTAAACCAAAGCAGGTAACTGTATTCGGATCAGTGAAGATCAACTCTAGTCAGAGTGAGATAAATTTTCTACTAATATGTACTGTAACTATATGAAGTTGAGTAAAGATAAAATTATGTATGAATACCCTCAATTTATTGCAAATCATCGTGAACTGATCAAAAATTAGTTTTCATCGTAAAAAAAATTTAATTATTCTTCGAGCATTCTTTCAACCAAAAACTAGGCCAACAGACTAGCGAAAATTTTTTGGCAGTTTCTGACAAATTTTCCACCAACAAACACTGGGGATCTTCCTTCGAAAACAATTTTACTTAGGAAAATTGCGTGGCAAGCAAATTCAGACAATTATTTCTGCGCTAATTCCAAACCAACTAATTTGCAACAAACGAGCGAAAATACAAAAATATGCATGCAACAAAGCGTTGAAAGTGCACTGGCATTAAGTGTGTACATGTATGTATGCCTACATAAATGCTGATGCAACGCAGTGCAGAGTGTCGATAAGTGCCAAGGCGGATAAAAATAGTTGCCGCCTCAAAAGCCGCTCAACCAAATACACTTATCTAAACTCATACAAATGCATGTACGTCGGCACTTCTAGTTTCTCTGTGCGTCTGCATTTGTCAGTTTGTGGCATTTGCGACATATGTACGCCAATGTGCCACAGTTTAGTTAGCTGCCACAAAGCAAGCTACTTTGCCAATAAGAATAATACCGTCACTCGACTATGCCACAAAGCTCACAGAAGCAACAACAAGTGCAAAGCGTAAAACCACGCACAGACAAGCGGCTAATCCACACGCAACTGCATATTTTTCACGAGGAGGAAGCATCGAAAACCTAAACTCGTCAGTGTAAGACTTTAACCCAAAATAAAACTCCTACCGTCATGTGTCGTTCCTCTCCCGGTAGCACGAAGCTCTACGTTTGGTGCAGTCCTGATGCAGCACGTGAACAGTTGCACCAACTTGGAACCGTCCTTTGCGTTCGAAAAAGCACCTCAGCCTTGTCGGGTCTATGCGTCCCGCCCACCATGTCACGTCCGCCTACGTCTTAATGCCTCTTACATGCTTTCACTGCCAGTAACTCTGGACGTAGTTATGTGTCGTCGATTTCGGCGCTGCTCATCTCTTCTCAGTTGAGTCAAGATGATCGTGACTGCTCGTCGTTCACTGCTTCCCATTTTCAAGTGGATTCTATCATGTGGTCTACTATCTTTTCTGGTTTAGATTCTTCCCCAAACACGGAGCGAATGTGTTTTCTATCGAGATCGAGTTGCGGGCAGTGGAATAAAACATGTTCGGCGTCTTCGACAGTGCCATCACCGTACGTTTCGCAATGGTCAAGCTCTTCGTGTTGGAAATGTTTCAGATATGACCTTAAGCAGCCGTGGCCTGTAAGCGCTTGAGTTAAATGGAAGTTCACATACCCGTGCGGACGTTATATTCATTTTTCGATGCTTGGGATCCGTCGTCTTGTTCGGCATCCGTTGGCGGACAGGTCTCTGACTCCTTTTTTTGCATTAATGGTGGTCTTTAATTAACAAAATCCGATGCTTCTATGGAATTTTGAAAGTAATCATAAATAACTCTTTCGAGGCTCTTCCTCATTGATTCGGGCATGCAAAGAAGAAGATAGTTGATTGTTGTTGTTGTTATAGTAACCCTACTAAGCCCCGCCTATTTCGGTTAGTGCATCAATCGTTGTCGTCAAGCTCAAATATCTGTAGGTGTAAGAAACGGGCAGTTTCAACAGGGTCGAACCAAAGGGAGAGGGGTGTTAGTTGAGTGAGATTAAGCTGGCATGTGAAGAGGTGGTTGGTGTCATTCGGGGAATCTTCGCATGCCGGACGCTCATTGGGGGGATATTGGCGTCGTTTTTGGACAGGTAGCTATTGAGAGGACTACAGTATCCAGACCGTAACTGGACCATTGTAACGCGGGTCTCTCTTGTCAGTTGAAGCTCCGATGGTTGCTTGAATGGTTTGGCAAATTTTTAGGGTTTGGGATAAGATTTAGGTGTTCCAAGATTTTGGGAATTCCCCCTGTTTATTTATGTGTGTATGCATACAAATACTTTTCTCAGTGTATTATTGCAATTGTCAGCTCATTTCGGCATTTTCGTATTCACGTTTGCTTTGTAGGTTTGTATGCATTTTTCACTTTCTTGTGCGCGCCGACAAATGTGGCATTTGCATTTCATTTGAATTAACTAAATGTGGCTAAAACAAAAAACAACAAAAAGATTTTACAATAATGAGAAAATATCGCGAATTAAAAGCAGAAAATTGTCGCTAAATTCGTGCGGCGTCGACATTTTGGCGCACATCCTCAATGCTCAACGAAGGGGTGACTCATTCGCTTGGCAGTTGGCAGCGGTCAAATTGTGTGTGGTATCTCGATCGTGATGAGTGCGTATTCGACGTACTACTTAAATACATCTGTACATAAGTACGTATGAATGTACGCATAGCTATAAGTATACATAATTACTTTCTTAAAGGCATGATTCTCCCACTTCCTCTGGAATTTTGTTTTCTATAGGTCACGTCAAAACAAGCTCCAGTGAATAATTAAAAAAATCTCTCGGACTTATTCAGCTCTTAACGTTGACGGTCATCTCTAATGGACTAACGAAGAACGATGAGACTAAAGAGCAATTATACAAGTGTCTAGAGAAATCATACGAGTAAAGAAGGCAATGCGGGGAGGCTAATTGAATTTATCGCGTCACGGAATATGATAGATAGTCGTCTCGATGAACGCACACTTCCGGATCTACGGACACTACGGATCTTTCAGATAGCTTTCAGGCCCGTTCATCGTTAAGGCCTGTATGCAGCTCTCAAGAAAAGCAAAAACTCCATATAAAATGACGTACAAGAATTGGCTAAGAAATTTTCTTGAGTCAAATTTCCTTAAGGCAGTACGCAGTTCTTAAGAAATTTACTACGCTTACTACTACGGTTTTCTAAAGTTTTTTTGTGAAAAAAGAACACAAGGCCACCCAGGTTTGCAACAGAAACATATGCCCGTTCCATTATTTCTTGAGGAAAGAGTGAGGCAACAGGGTGTGAGGTATCAAAAATGTCAAAATTCCTTGGACACACACGCGAAATAATGGCAATTTTTTCTTGACCGTTTTCTTGAGAGCTGCATACAGGGCTTTAAGATGTAATAAAGAGATTGTGAATAAGGAGAAGGTAACATTGGCTATCGCCTCGTTTGACCCCTACAGGTCAGCAGGACCGGATGGGGTAGTGTCGGCCATGTAACAAAACTCCAGTGAAAGTGTGGTGCCCCATCTTATAAGTATATTTGCAAGATGCTTGGCTGATGGGTACGTGCCCAAAGTTTGGGAGAAGGGCAGGATGATATTTATTCCAAAATCAGGAAAGCTAAGCCACTCCTCCCCAAAGGTTTTTAGACGAATAAGTCTCTCATCATTCATACTAAAAAGCTTGAAAGGACGATTGGCCTATTCATAAGGGAAAATACCCACGCAATGGACATAGCGTAGCATGCCTATCCTAAGGGCGGATCAGTCGATAGCGCTCTGACTGGAATACAAGGACTACACCCTAGCCAGCATCTTAGATGTTGAGGGGGCTTTTAACAATGTCGAAACGGAAGCAATTATTTAGTAGGACCCTCGAGAGGCACAGCATGCAGAGTATATAGTTGCGTGGATCTAATCGATGCTGCAAAGCAGAGTAATCAACGCAGCTTTAGGCAAAAAGTCCCTAATTAGAAGAACAACAAGGCGAACACCGCAGGAAGGGGTCCCATAAGTCCTGCTGTGGATCTTGGTGTTAAAGGAACTGTTAGAGAATTTTAAAGTTAGGAGAACGAAGGTAGCTGCCTTCGATGACGACTTGGCTGTACTAATTTCCGGCAAATTCCTGTCAAGAATTTGTGAGCTAATGAAATTGATACTGGGCAGTATTTCCAACTGGGCAAAATAAACTTGCCTAGGAGTTAACCCATATAAAACCGAACTTGTCTCGTGCACAAGGAAAACAAGGTCGAGACTAGTCTAAACCTTTTCTCCGAGGCGGGATACTTATGTACTATCATTGACTCCAAACATACGCGGAGGCGCAACGTAGAGGAAAGAGGAAAGAAAGTCCTAGAAGCGTACTATACCTGTAAAAGGGCTTTAAAAACTGGGTGCTGCCACCGCATATCATTCACGGTATGTACACCAAACCCATCTGAACGATTTTAACCTCATTGAGGTGCAGGCACCCGTAGGCTGAGGGATTCAAAATTGTGGAAGCATACCAACTGCGGGTACGCAGCGGTCTTCAAAGTAATTATTGGATGGCATTGATTCCGGTGCCAACTTAGCTGTCGAAACTGATTCCCTCACGTTATCCTGTAATTTTAGTTTTCAGAAGGTAGCCTCCTGTCGGAACGTCACTATATTCGTTTACAGCCAGGCGGCATTTGTTTTTGTTATTTTATGGCCTTATAACAATTATATTCAACAATTTTTATTGAGCTTGAGGCCGTTTTTAATGAAAAACTTAATGTGGAAAAGCAACAATAATTAAAAAAAAATGTTAGAAGTGATAGTGATTTTGCTTCAGGAGGGTAAAGTCGAAAGCAGTTCGGAAATGCCGTTCAACGCTGGCTTCACTTGGGGGAGATAGCGGAGGTGAAAATATTGAACCTCCAGGTATTGGAAATTTTACAAGGCAAAAAGTTGTTCTAGTGTTCCTTGGCTACTGAATGGTGGACTGCCAGTAACAGAAGAAGGGATATCCACCTACGCTGATGGTTAAAATATGGAAGAAGAAAACGGAGCCTTTCGTCTCCCGAACGACTGCAGCTTTTTCCAAACGGATATCTACATTATGGAGAAGGCGGTTGTTCTTTTACTTAGTAGTAGTACTGAAGTCAATACGATCTAAAATAGTGAAATCGGGAATTGTATCGAAATGTTGCACCACGTCACTCTATGCTGGATCCCCTGACATAGCAATATTGAAGGTAATGAATCCTCTGATGAGGTTGCAAGATGCGCTTCAGAGATGGCAATGGAAGAAGCGGATAGCTCATTACCAACGCCGTTTACTGATCACGTTAGAAAAATTTATGAATACACCGTAGCCGCGACGGATGACTTGTGGAATAAAGGGGAAGACTGTGAAGATTATTATGGTCGCGGCTTAGTTGGAAAAAGACAGGGGAGATTCTGAAGCTCAGAAGATTACAGGACACTGTGCTATAGCACCAGTGCTTCAACGGTGGCAAATACCAACAAGTACTATCTGCAGAGACTACCATTACGAGGATGAGGACGAGTAAAATTGACCTTTTTCTGTGTCGACCTCCAGGTCTACAGACGAACCGCCTCAAACATGGGTTCACGCTTCTTCAACAGCCTGGGCGAGATAGCGGAGGGGGGAACTTTTGGGTCTTCTCGGCTTCATTAGGAATAGGAATCGGTTCAGTACTTGACTTGAAGCTAGTCTTTCGACTATAGGTACGTATCTTCTCGGACACTCACTTAAAGAGGGCACTCACATTGAACAATCCTGTCACCGAGTGAAAGTAAGGAATATTCCACACACGCCCTTCAAGCCTAAACTAACCTATGTATGTACAGTTCTGCACATAAAACAAGCTTTGTAATTTTTTGTCAAATTTACTAACTTTTTCTGGTGATTTTGGTAAAACAATAAAATAATTTTCAGGCAATAGTGCCCGGGGTAAACGGAGAAGTTTTATATTGGATTATTCCAAAAACAATAGCGACTTAGCTTACGGCCAGCAAATAATCAAAAGTAATTACATTATTCCGGTAATATTGGGACACCTGACCACATAAGCCAAGATAAATCAAGAAGCCAAGAAAGTGTGTCACAGATTTCTAAAAATATATTTTAACAAATGTACGAACATTTGGCATTTGACACACTTGCACAACAGAGTGATGGAAATGCGATAGATTTGATTTAAATTTATGGAGCAGGTTTATAAAAACTTGTCGTCCGCCGAAATACTTAATACATTACAAGATCGTCTACATTTAATACGTAAAAGCTATATATATGCATACGTATGTACGTATGAATGTATTTACATATTTGCCAACAAATAAAATCCACTGAAGATTAATATACCCATACGCTTTTCCAAATATTTCCCCAACTCGAGCATTTCCTAATGTCTATTGGAGACAATTTTAATTGCATTGCACAAAGTCACAAATCAAGTGTGGAGTCAACTGTTGATCCTTAATAAATTCTCACTCGGTGACGTTGAGCATCGTTCATAAATTAAATGAAAACAATTAACCACAATAAAATCGAAGAACAACAACGTCTGCAACAAAGTTAGAATGCGGCACCAGCGTGACAAGAACAACTTAATGATGCAAGATTTAGAGCAGGCAAGCAAAGAAGATGAAATG
>NW_016167601.1:0-21112 GCF_001687245.7 Rhagoletis zephyria
ACGTTCAGGAAAGGCGTCCGCGCCGTCCAAATGGTGGGACGTGCAAGTATGTATAAAAATTCAAATACACATTTTAAAAGAATTTTGAGTTTTACTTCATTTGCCTTTAATTGCCTTTTAACATTTCTCATCATTCGATGCTTAATTTATTTTGTATTCAGACAATTAACCTCTCAAATACTTATGTACATCAACACACATGTATGTATCGATGTAGATATAGGCATTCACATGCACACTTACATACATACATGCCGCTATGCAGACACACAGCCACATCGAATTTTTTGGTAACTTAAATGGTCAGCGCGCCATATTTCATTTAACAAAATACTAAACCAACGACACAAGCCACCAAGCAAAATTCATATAGAAGTTACAGAACTGTTCTTTAGTGTTTTAGCATAAGCTTGTCATATGACTACATACCTACATGCATATGTATGTCTGTATGTATGTATGTAGCAAACGCAAGTAGAGCCAATGGCACACTTTTATGAAATGCAAATAGTTCGTGGTTGTAGCTGAACTTCAGTGCTGCTTATCGCCACGTTCGCCACTTTACACCCCGCGCTTTCGAATTAAATATCTATGTATTTTGGTGTATCATTTCTCATTTGATGCACTACCACATACTACATACATATGTACTTTCACATCGTATTTACTTGTATGTGTTCATAAACATGTTTGTATGTATGTAATCAGTATCATTTCAAAAGTTTTCCGTTTTTTGGTTATTGCATTCGTTCTTCAAACATCTGTATGTGGCTTAGTAATATAAGTACATATATGTATGTATGTATACATAGTACATAAGTGCGTGTGCGTGTGTGTTAGTGTCTGTTGCTTAAAATGTTGTAAAAAAACAAATAAATTCATTTAGCAGCAATTCAAGCTAAAAACAAGCATATCAAGCCCTAACCGATCTAGATGTCCTAGGAATATTTCTGCATCAAAAATAAAATTTTGAAAAAAAAAAAAATTGTGGCTTGCATTATTTTGGCGGTTAGGGCTCGATATCTACCGCAAATTTTTAACAAATTGGCTTTGCGTAAATTTTAGTATCAAATAAGTTAGCTTAGCCTTTTCCATTCAGCGAAAAGCAAAAGTTGTATGTTGCTCATACGCACTGACTTCCAGGCGCAGAGGCACTACATACATACATAGGTACATATGCATTATGTACATAAGTATACATATACATAGTATTTACTACTAATTATGTTCCTCATTCCTTCTTCATGCGCATTGTCTGTATGTAGTACTTATACAATCGAATATCTGTGTCCAATTACTTTAGTGCATATATTTACATGCTCATGCATACATAAGTACATAAAACTAACAGCATAAAATATTTATTTGAAGTGTTTTCTCTTTTTTTTTTTTGTCATATTCGTAATCGTTCTATATTCATTTTTCTATATGTTTTATCATATTTCGTGCCACATTCTGGCTTTTTTGTCTGCTATTCGTAAGAATTTGAAAGTTTTCCTCTGTATAATATACAATTAACATTTCAAATCATAATTTGGGGTACCGAGTTAAACTGGCACAAACACACAAAATCTCACCAAATAAAAAGTGTAAATTTAATATTTTTCTACTTGTATTCATCATTGTTTTACACTCATCTAAACTTTTCGTTCCTTTATTTAAAAAAAATTATTTGTTTCCTGTTTCAACACTTTAGTTTACATAACTACATTCAAAATTTTAGTTATTTAAAATTGTGCGTTTTGCTTAATTAATATCAATTGGTCAAATCGATCAATTTGGTTAATAGGAAGGGTGTCCCAGAAAATTTCATATATATATATATGTTTTTTGCGGAATATTACATCTACATGAAGTAGTAGCAGCCTGGCATTTTAAAAAGAAATTTCATACATTGTTTGACTGGCACTGTAAAATAATTTTGTTAAATTGTTGTGCTGTGAAAAAACATCAAAAAAATACAAATACAAATACAAATGAATTATTGTCCATGTTTGCTGGTTGGCCCTTCAGTAGCCACAAATGGCGCTAACTTAATTATGGTATAGGTTTTTTAATACTTGGGGCTGATCTTCCCACAGACACAACATAAAACGTTCGGTGGGTGCGCAATAGGCCTATCGAATTATTCTGCTTTTATTAGAACCAGACTTGGTACCTTGCATACCAAGAAATACCGTGATACGAATGATGATCAACTTCCCGAACTACCTACTTTGTGTCTTCTTTGTGAGCTTTTTGTGACTGTATATCCATAATTGGTTTGTGTTTATTGCGTAACTGTAATCAGGCATCCCCATGACATTTTTACAATATCTCACCGATATGAAAAAAAAAATGGAAGCATGTGAAGCTCGTAAAGAATTTCCATATTTAGAGTAGCGAGAAAAAATGTATCCATTTGCTGTGCGTAGATCCAACGCGCAGTCGAAGTAAAACTTCTTCTTCATATATTACCAGTATTGTTACATTACTAGTGAACCCGCATGACTTTAAACCCCCAAAATTTACTTTAACACTCCTAAAAAATATTTCAAATATTAGTCTGATTTATAAGCGGCCCATTTGCTAAATTTCATCTTAATCCGTCCAGACGTTTTGGAGTGAGCAGAAGTCTACTAATTTTTAAAATTCAAACGAACGGTGCAGATCTTATGATCTTCCCATAAACTCCTTCGCGTATTATATATGTATATACATATATACATCAAATAGACTTTCCAAATAGGTGGCAGCCCTTATAAAAGCATTCTCAAACTAAAGCTATTTAGCTATATCATAATTGATAAATTAATTTGCATTTGATTATTTCAAATTCGTGGCAACCATCGTAAAATATAATTGAAAAATAAAGCTTTTCCAAAACCATTTCGTTTGACCCATATTTTAGTAGATCTTTTAATGTATCAAAATAATTATTTAAATTAAGTTTTTGAGCCGATGGCAACCCTCTTCAAACACCTCAAAAGTATTATAAATATTCAAACTTAAGATTTCTGAGCATTCTTTCTTTTGACATCCATATTTTAGTATATCATACAACTTGTGCAAAATTTTATTGAATTGGAATTTTCAAACAGGTGGCAACCCTATTCAAAATATTTTGAAACTAAAACCTTTTTAAAGTCTGATACCCAAATTGTGACATACATCACAGTTACCTTAATTTAAACTGGATTTGATTTTTTAAACAGGTGGCAACCCTCCTACTGTAGTTAATAAGAAAAGCCTTTTCAGAAACATTTCTATTTATACGCGTATCGTAATAATTGATTTAACTTGATAAATAATTTGAATTCAATTTTTTACAAGTGGCAACTCTTAACAAAAAATATCTTTGCAATTTATATAAGTATTTTTCTGCGTAATCTTAATCTCAAACTCAAACTCGATCTTAATCTTAGTCCTACTCTTACTCAGGAATTTTTCAAACAGAGTCCAGGGTCTGGATACTGTAACTTGAGAAAATATAGTGTACACCGAGTGCAAAACGAACAACCATTCACTCACTAAAACTCACAATTAAAGAATCTAGTCCCAGGTAATGAATAAACAGTTTGTTTGGGAAACCTGAAACTAATACGAGTATCGGATTATATATACATTGAACAAGATATGGAACGGTTAGATAGATAGATATATAGTTACTTAGATATCAAACAGGATTATGCGCTGCGACCCAACGAGTCTATTGTCCCATCTACTCTTCCAAACACTGCCTAGAAGCTTAGAAGAATTCAAAGCGTTGCCAAGTTGAGAAGAGTGCGTGTGCTCATACTCAGTTCTCACTAAATCTAAACTCTCCTCAGCTCTTTGTGAGCCATCCTCACGATCAGATGCGCAGAAGCGACAGAACGCTCAGTTATGAGGAGCAGTGGTGCCAGATGTGGGGATTTCGCCCCATTTTGGGGATTTCTGAAATCATTTGGGGATAGATTTTTTCGTTTTATTTGATTTAAAATATTCATATTTAAATTAAAATACATATATTTTATTGCCTGCCCTTAAAAATTTCTCAAACAAAGATTTTCTTTGTAAAAGCATTATTGTGCGCAAATGTCTGCTTTGATTGGCTTTTGCTGAACAAACAATTTTCTCTCACTTCATTACACCAAATTGTAAAAGGACCGCTGTGATTGGCATTCACCGAATGAACTACATTTATTTCTGATTTCCTTGCGCGATGCTGTCGGTTCTTTATTTAGTGTAAAAAGAAATTTACAAAGTGGCAAGCGCACAAAAAAACATACTAATTTGAGGAATTTACAGACAGCAATGGTAAGAGGAACCTTGGGCCAAAGGTATGTTATTTAATAGTCTTCAAAAACCATAAAAAATAAATCACCAAATTATCATATAAATATGTACACATATAAATCTGTGAAAATTTGTAACCGAAAAGTATTCAAAGCTCTAATTAAAATGAACTAATAGAAATAAGAATACATTTTTTTTTTTTTCATACTTAAGGGGATTTAAATGGGGATTTAGGAGACAAATGGGGATTTTTTGGAGTTAACTGAAGTTCGATATGGGGGTGCGCTACAAAAAAAATCTGGCAACACTGATGATGAGTAATATTTTGCGTGGCATGGGAGCATCAAGTAAATATTGAGGCGGCGAAAAAACTGAGTTATTTTAAAAATAAATTTATTAATTGGCAAAAGAGGAAATCAAAATAGATTGCTTCTGAATTGAGTTGTAGTGAGGGCAAGCCATTTTTGCGAGTTCTGGTTTCTTCCTGCATATATGTATGTATTCTCAGTTTATACCACGCAATAAGTTCTTAGCTTCACAAAGGTGCTTAGTGGTGCTTCGCCACAATCGTTCTCCTGTCCTGAAAAAACTGTTTACCATGGTCATCAAAAAAAAAAAAGCTTTATATTATCCCAAAAAGCCAACACGGAATGATACATATACATATATGTGTACATACATAAGTATGTATATTTACACAAAATATGGAAACACGCCCGCCCACTCTGCTGCGCTGTGACATCCTCATGTTTCGTTCGTTTCTCATTTACACCCGCCAGCATTACCTCTTAGTGACATTTTCACTCAATCTATGTACTATTTAGTTGCTTCTTTTAATTTTTCATTAATAAAATTATTGTTTTGATTTCTTTTGCTTCAATTTAATTTCTTCATCACAATATTTTTTGTGTAATCGACGTTGTGTCTTAATCAATACATACTTATTATGTACTCTCACTGACCTAATTAATTTATATATATATATATATATATGTGTGTATTATATTGTGAAAATTTTAAATAAAAACAACAACAATAAAAATACAACAATTTTTGTACAAAATGGCTAGAAGACGATGAGTACTCGCTCTACTCAAGTAAGTGTGCAAATATACCTAAATACTTAGTACATAACTACATACAAACATAGTACAAAATGTACCGGCAATTCAATTCGAAACACAAAAAAACAAAAAGTCAATTATTCGTACTCGCTCGTACTCGTGAAAACAATAATTATGGGATTGGTTCTGTATTTCTTTGTGTGTGTGTTTTTTTTTTTTGTTTTTTGATATTAAATACGAAAATTTAAACGCTCGAAAATGCTTTGACGCCGAACTCGATTAGCGGGAGAGGCTTGGATAGGCGCTGCATAGAAAAGCCTGTTTTGAAAATTTCGTGAACGCATATACATATTACAATACAATACGATTTGCATTCAGCTCTTTAAAATTAAGTGTAGATTTTAGTGTTAATTTTTAAAATACTTTTTATTTTTTTTTTGTCGAACTTTGAAATTGTAATTCCGTAATTACTTAGTTTTAGTGAAAATGTATGTAGGTATTTACATAAATATGAGTATGGTTCTATAGAATTTATCTAAGCATATTTACTACATACAAATATGTATATAAATACAATATCTAATTGTTGTGGTTTTTGGGTGAATTTTCAGCAACTTGGTTATTTGTTAAGCATTTTAAGCAGACACACTTGCACACATGTCAACGCAGAATTTTGTTTTTTTTTTTGGAAAAATTTTATACAATCTGCTTAGGTATTTTACGTCTCAATAAGTTTCATGGCAACGCAAAATATTTAAGATTTCATTATGAATGTGAGTGTTAGTTTTTTCAATAGTTGGTACATATTGTGTTGAAAATATGGGTTATAATTTAAATGTCGAAGCTTTCGTGTGCTACATCACTCTTTTGTTAAATCCCTTTAAATTGGAATAAAATAAAAGCAAACCTACTTCCGGTTTTTCAGCGCCAAATAAGCAGAAGAAGACTCCCCTACATTTTGACAAGTTTCAATATGTTATTTTTGTTGTTATTTAATTTTGGTTATTTTTTATATAAAAAACTAGTTCATTCTTTAACAAAACCCGTGTAAAGCCAAGATTGAAATATTAAAAAAATAACACACTTTTGTAAAAATTTCTAACTTTTTTAATTAGATTTCCCAGAAAGATTCTGAGTATGTAGCTTTGTAGCCCATTAAATTCTAGTAATTCTAAAAATTACCGTTGATTTTTTAGAATTTTTTTTGTCGAAGATTAAATTGTGTGTATTCGTTATATGGGACAAGAGAAAATTCTAATTTTTAGCCATTTGAAACTTGTACTTTCTTCCACTAGAATTCAATAGGCTACCAAAACTGCATGCTCAAAATCTTTCTATTAAATCTAATTAAAAAACCCAGAAATCTTTACCAAAGTTTGCTGAATTTTTTATTTTTTTTTTTAATATTGCACAAATTTGCAATTTGGATTCATACGGGTTTTGTTAAAGAATAAACTATATTTTTATAAAAAAAATAGCCAAAATTAAATAATGACAAGAAGAATTTGTTAAAACTAGTAAAAATGTGTTGCGACTGTAATTATTTCTTGTTCTTATTTGGCCTAAGTAATTTTGGCCGAGTTCAACAAAGCACGCCAGTCGTTGCTCTTCTGTGCCAACTGACGCCAATTCGAAATTCCAAGTGAAGCCAAGTCCTTATCTACTTGGCCTTTCTATCGTAGTGGGGGGCCTCCATCTTCCTCTGGTCGAAGCAGGAGTATCGCTGCCCATTCATTTTAGGTATATGTATACAATGTATGACAATTTAAGTTGTGATTCATATACTACTATGGGTTCTAATCTACAACGTAGCTATGTAGGAGAGCTCGAGAATACCAAAAAGAGTAAGAAGACTTTAATACTTTTTTCCACTATATAGCTTAGCATCTTTACTAAAAATAAGGCAACGGCAATATATGTAAGTTAAGACAAACGAAAATTTTATAGCATTAAAACATGCTTCTTAACCATAAAAAAGATAGCCCGAAACCTCCACACTATCTATGTTTGTTGCGACATCTCGTTCTCGCTAATAACTGTAGAAAAAATCCCCAAATGATGAGCGGTAGTGATTTTACAATACTTATTATGCCGGTTACTCATCCAGATATAGTAGTTTCGCTTAACGGAGCTCCATGGTAGACCAGTAGAGGACTAACTAAGAATCTCTGTGTAGCCCCTTTTATGGCGAGAATATCTGCCGCTTCATTGCCCATGACTCCACTGTGTCCCGGTATCCATATGGGGTATACCCGGTTGCTTAAGGCAGTTCCTTACCAGTTTTGAGGTGATCACGTGCCCTTTAATACAGAGTTCAATGATGTGCATCTCGGCCGGACAGACAGAGTTACCTTGCCCCATGCTGGGTTGTATGCCGAAAACTCCTACTCCGACCACGTGGTTAGTTCTCTTAACATTTATTTAAGTCTTTGAGGTTTACGGCATACCAATAGTATGTAAAATTATAAAAATTTTAATAGAACAGGTTAGAATACATGAAAGTAAGACTTGTCAGCTTGTTATAGCAGAAATAAGTATAAGTTACAACTGCAAGTTCTTGGGAAAGGAAAAGCTTTTTATAAAATTTAGCTCAACAATAAATTTAAAAAAAAAAAATGTCCACGAAAACTTTGACTTTTAAATAGCCCAAAAATATTTAAAAAATATGCATATATTTAAAATGCTTTCTTCAGCTATAAACAAAAAAAAAAAAACGAAATTATGTGAATAAATGCAATGCAGGTGGGGCAAAATCAGACAAGTGTCTGCTCAGTGCCAATTTAAGATGACCAATTTAAATGAAGATCGGTGACTATTTCATAAACTTCTTTTACGACCCTATTGCCACGCCAATGACAAAACGCATCGCATTGCTACTCTGCCTAAAAGTATGCCGAAAAAATTTACTTAAACACTGTAATAATGACAATTGACTATGTTATTTGTATGACCTAAGCAATTGTCATGCGATGGCTTTTGTCGTAGGTGTGAGATAAATGGTTCATTTCCACCCAGCCTTAAATGCAGTTTAGGCCTATTGGAAAAAGGAAATGTTAACTCGAGGGTGGTAATTGTTCATAAATATTAAGTAGAAGCAAACTAAAGTAAAATATACAAAAAATAAGAAATAAATTTTGCCGATGACCCCATGTTAAAATTCTTGGAAATTAGNGGTGGGGAAAATTATATTAGCGATAGTTACATTAGTTTACTGATCGTTGTTTTCTTAATTAGCTAGAAATTAGATGAGTTATGCATAATTATTAAAATATATTATTTATATTTAATAGAATAGATTGTTAAAAATTGGTTTATATATGTATATATTTGTACGTGATATTATAGTGTTTCTAGTGGCTACGTATGGTTTTTTCTATACCTAGTATGTATGTATGTATCTAGTTTGATAAAAAAAAAATATATAGTTTTTACTCTTAAATGCAACTTGTATACAGTTAATATGCTCGTTTAGAAAATTGCTTTAAATTTCTGCGAAAGTAAAGATAAGGAAGCTAGCTAACTGAAAATGTAGAAGCAGAAATGAAGGTGACAACCATAACCACCATTTTAAAAATATCTAATTCTTTTCATTAATAAAACATTTAAAGTAGACGTCACAGCAAGTTTTTCATGCGTTCCGCGCTTTTCTGGTTCTCAGCGTGTATTTGAGTAAAGTGCTGAAACCCTAAGCCCTGATGATCATCTCACAAATCGGTTGTGGAGTCCTACTCTTAGTCAAAATTTTCCCTACAAAACTTCCTAAAAAGGTTAATGATAGCGTAAAATGGTAGATTAAACAAAAAATGCGCCAAAGCTAAGTTTTCTGCTTTTGCTTTTCAAGCACCATCAGCGCACTCACTATTACACATATCGTGCATATTAGCTAAAAGACTGCCATAACTGAAAAAAGCAAATTTTTTAAATTACTCGTTTGGTGGCGCTTCATATTGTCTAAAAATGTTTTAGAAGCAAATTGAAAACTTTAGACGCGCCTTGTGAAAAATCCCAGAGCTATGACAGCCTTTTTGAAAATGCCTCGTATGTAAATATATAAATAGAATAGCAATGGTTTCACCGATACCATAAAATGTTTATGCATAAATAGTTCTATTTTCTATTACTTCCACTCAATAATAAAAAATATTTCATACAAACAATTAGCTAATTTTTTATAGTTAAACAAACGTACTTACATACATACATATGTATGTACACGCATTTTGTAGTTGCAGTTAAGTCGCCATTTGTTAATCGTCGTCAGCATTATTTTTAGTTGGCTTGTCAACCACTTCCTGACACTAAGTACACAGTAAATAGCAACAAATGTTGTAGCATTGCATGTTGAACAAATCCATTCATTTTTTGTTATTTAATAGTCGAAAATCGAAATCGAAAAATTGCTACTTTGTTTGCTTGTTGCCTGCAGTTTCACTTTCCACTCTCCGCTTCTAAGCATTTGTATTTAGACCAATACGTTTGTATCGCTTCTTTTTTTGAATACCAATGCTTTAATCGTCTAAGTCCCACAAAATATCTTTCTATACTGACTACACAAACACCTTTCATGAAAACAATATTTATGTATATTGAATTAAGCATGCAAAATATATTTACCTTTCATAGATTGACTATTCCAAAAAAAAAAAAACAACTACTTTAAAATCCTTAAAATATCCTTCTTAAACACTTGAAGTTTTAATTCTACCATATTTAAAAAAAAAAAGAAAACCCTTTTTGTTTCTTTCTCCTTATTAATTTATGATTGAACTCTTTTTCATGTTATTTAAGTTACAAGATAAGTTTATTTTTGGTATATATAATCATAAACATATTTTTATTTAGTGTATAGTTTTCAATTATTTAAGCGATAAATTCTATACCAGCAATAAGTTGAGAGGTCAACTTAGATAGGCTTGCAATTCGAGCTCCAACTTCTCGTACACTTCAATGAGTTCGTAAATTTAATGAACCCGAGCAAAAGACGTTTACTTAATTTTGCAACTCCGCTAAAATAGATGTCTTAAAAATGCGGCGCTAAAAAATTTTATATATTTTTTTCGGCCTTAAACAGATGAGTCGTAGATGTTGATGCCATCTAACCACTCTGCGCTCTTCAGTCAAAAGTCTTTATTAAGACAACTGCCAATTCTGGCAACTATCTTCTAGCACGAGGGATCTGCTAGCGAGGAGGTCTTAGTGTTCGTTATTCAGTTTCTCTGTTAGCAATAAGTTTTCTAAACAATTTACTTTAATAAAAAATATATTTTTCTTTCTAAAATAATAAATGCAAAAAAATTACAAAAAAAAATATATTTTAAAATTTATTATTTAAAAAAGGTTTCTAAAAGTTAATTTAATTAAAAAAATATTTACTTTTTTTAATAAACTTTAAAAATTAAATTCAAAAATAAAAAACAAAAAACAAAAAACATTAAAAAAAAAGAAAAAATAAAATAAGTGCCTAAAAATTTAATTAATAAAACAACAACAAAATCTAAAAATTAAAAGAAAACTTAATTTAAAAAAAGGTTTTTAAAATTTAATTCAATTTGAAAAATATATTGTTTTTCAACCAATAAAATATACATAAATATTGAAATTAAAAAAAAAACAAAAAAAAATAATATCCAATATTTTCCTAAAAACTAAATGAAATCGAAAAATATTCTTCTAAATAATAAATCTATAGATTCTAAGAAAACGTAATTATCTAAAAAAAAACTAAACCAATTTTGTACACCTTAACTAAAGCAAAACAATATTTTTCTATTTAAAACAATAGAATCTAAGAATTATAGAAATAAATTAAAAAGTAAAAAATATTACAATAAAAAAGAAAAAAAGATAAAATAACATAAGTTTCTGAAAATTTAATTACATTAAAAATATTTTTCTTTTAAAACAATGAAATTTAAAAAAAAATCTAAAACTGATTAAGTTACAAAAATATTTTTCTTTTTAAAACAATCTAAAAGATAAAAGAAATTAAAATTAAAAAAGAAAAACCGTTTCTTAAAATTAAATGAAATTATACAAATATATATTTTTCTTTTTAAAACAGTGAAATTTAAAAGTTAAACTTAAAAAACAACTTAATTTTTCAAACACTAAAACCTAAAAAATTAATTATAAAAAGCAAAAATACAATAAATTCTTAAAAATTAAATGAAATTAAAATAATATTTTTGTATTTAAAACAATAAAATCTAAAAATTAAAAGAAAATTTAATCTAAAAAAGAAAAACAGGAATTAAAAAAAAAAAAACCTTTCTAAAAATTTCATTAAAATAAAACAATATTTTTCTTTTTAAAACTATAAAACGTTAAAATTATTACAATGAATTAGAAAAAAACGATAAAACAAAAAAATCCTAAAAATTAAATGAAATAAAAAAATATTTTAAAACAATAAATCTAAAATTTCAGAAACACAATATTACAAAAAAAGTTTCTAAAAATTTAATCAAATCGAAAAAATATTTTTGTTATTAAAACAATAAAATATAAAAATTAAAGGAAATTGTTTTCAAAAAAAGTTTCTAAAAATTAAATGTAGTCAAACAAATATATATTTTTCTATTTGAAACAATGAAGCTTATCTAAAAATTCTAAGAAAAATAGTTTCTTTAATAAATAAAAAAGCAAAATTCCTGGCGATTCGAACATCGTTTCTTTCGAATGGCACGCAAGTGCTTTGCTCACTCGGGCATTGCGACTGTTGGAGCAGCGCGAGCAATATATGTACATTTGGAACATGCTCAAGTGCTTTCCTCCAAAAGAGCTTTTCACCATGAAAGTTAGCAAGGAAGCTTTTTTTGTAAGATATTCCTGCCCCAGAATAAACATAATCTTTCAAAATACATATCTTGCCTACTGTCTTACAGTTATTGCACAAAAGAGTTGTAACTATCTTAGCCAGAATTGCCCTGTTTAGAAGGCAATGCAAAGGCATAACAAGCATAGTAAATCTTTGGAAAACATCCCTTGCGCTACTCTTAGTATCCGATCACACCCAAAAGTCGCGACATAAGTACGATAAAACACTATCTGAACCATATTTATGGAAAACTGTTAATTTACTACCATTCTCTGATTCCTGGTTGGATGACTGGCATATGAAACACCGAGTCATACAAAAATTCTCAATGACTTTCTGGCATTACAAAGTCAAAGCAATCCATATTTTTAATTATGGTTTTGAAGTACTTTATTGTGATAATATATGCACATTGGGGTGCCCCACCAAATAAAGTCGTGGTTTTCCACTGGAATTAAAAAAAAAAATATGTTAAGATTTACATGAGTTGGACTGATTTGAAAAATAGTTTTTCAAAAGAAATTTCATCAGATGAATGAAGCCTAAAAGATCTGCATAAAAATATTTGAACATTTTATGAAAATAATTACATCTTCGGATGCACTTTCAAATCGGTCCAGCTAACATACAATTTAATATTTTCGCATAATATTTTGGCAGAAATCTTTAAATTTAATACATTTTATAATTCCGAGAAAGAAAACTGTACCGACTTTTTTATGGAGAGTGATGCACCCTAATGTACTTACTACTTATATTGGTATGATCTAAAAAAGTAGTAATGAGTTTCGTTTTCAAAGCAAGGCTTATAGGAGTTGATTTTTTTACCTTTACTTCAATTCGTTGATTGTTTTATTTTCCATTAAAGTTAACTCAACCAGTTTATCATTTTGTTCTTCTGATATTTTATTTTGTTATCCAATCCCAACAACAGTGGTTATATACAAGGATATATTTTTTAAATATGTTATATTTTAACATAAAAAACTAAACAAGAAACACAAAAGCAACATGTAGTAACGTAAACGAAAACGCTCACACCCACATACCCTAAACTATTTGCTAACTCATTGAATTTGTATATCAAAAATGAAAATAAAAATAAAAAAACACATAAACTACGAGTAGAATCACAAGAAAGAATAAAATAAAAATTACAACACAAACCATAATTTTTGCCTGAGTTTGCTGATTAGTGAATATCTTACAGATGAATTCCATCCAGCGCCCACATTTACGCCGCCAGAGCTGCCCAAGCGGGTGCATGTGCGCGGATCAGTAACGGGTAATAAAATTAAACAATATACCACATACATACAATAAGTCCATACATAAATACATACATACTTGGCGTTTTCGAAAACATCTTTTGTTCACGTCCACTGAAAAAAAAAACAACAACATAAAAAAGTATCAGCTCATTTTTCATAAACTGACTTCATTTTTCTTCATGCAAACTGAAATCATAAATAAAAATATTTAAGTACATATTTATTTTAAAGGAAGGAAAAGGGATTTTTTCAACATGCGTTCAAGCGAAATCGCAACAGAATATAATGCAAGATATATTTGAAAAAGAAAATACATTGTGTATATAAAAATGGCATGAAGAAAGAATTTTACTATGTACATAAAAAAAAAGTTTTTTTTTTAGTTCTGGTTTTTATTTCAACAACTGTTAAACGAAAGCGATCGCTCTTATTTTTAGTTCTAAACTTTTGTGATTGCTGAAAAAATCTAAAAAATTATCTTTGGAAGTGATACTTTTTATTTTATTTTTTTGCCGAGTTGTATTTAATTGTACAATTTTTCTTATCTCTATACCAGGTAATATCTCCATTTTAGTATTGTATTTTTTAGTGATCGATATTTCAACTTCACTCTCAAAGTCACCTTTAAAGAAGAAAATTTAATTGCTAGATAATTTTCGAAGAATTCATAATTCCATGCTTATGATAAACTATTAGTAATAACCTTTTATTACCCCCAGTTTTCAGTTTTAATTAATTGGTATAAAGAACGTGAAAATATTGTAGCTTACAATAAAAAAAAAGAGTTTCTTAGCATCTTAAATTAGTTTCTTAAATTCCTGTAAAACAATTTTATGTGCTATTCAAAATCTTCCATACAGAAATATTTTGACATTGACATAAATAAGTATGTATATTTATCTAAAATAAATTAAACCAGTGTGCGGCAGACTCAAACATTCGTTTTTCAGCATGTTCATTTCACTTTAAAGGATGCCACGTCTATATATATGTACATATATTTTCTTACTTTTAGTAGGGATGCAAATTCTCGGGAGTAGCATCGATACAAATCGCCAGAAAAACAATTACAGTTTTATAATTTCTCAAACTCTAGTTAAATTTAATACAAACAAATCGTTTTGAATTCCAATCAATTCTCTTTGAAATGCAAATTATGTACTCCCATGTATTTAATTACGCGCTAATCTGGGTAAAAAGTCGTAAGCCGGGCCAAAAGTTCGAAGGACTGGAATAAAAAGCATTTTCTGCTACTATAGCAATATATTTAAAAAAATTAAGAAAAAAACAAGTAAGGGCACGAAAGTTTTACTTCCACCGATTACTGTATTTCAAAATAATTATTTGGGCGACCAAAAAAAAAACGGTTATATTCACTACATACATTTAGGAGTTATATAAAAAAAATAGATCTAAACAATCAGTGGTATAGGATATATAGCTTAGAATTTGTATGATCCCTTCCATATGAAGGACCTTTAAATATTTCCGCGCTGTTATTTGCCAGCCCAGTGCGGATAACAAAATAGATAAAACAGTGCCGGCCACGTGAAAAGGGAGGCCTTTTGATACTCAGCATTGTCAGTTTTCGTGCGACGGGAATGGCCACTGGTGGAACTTATAAGGTCACTTCTTGAGAAGGGAAGATTTCTTTAAGCGGAATATAGTTGGTATGCGCTGTAGAGCTGATGAACGCTGTAGAGCACTGATGGGCACTGCCTTGCCCGCGGGCAAAGCTTGTTTAAGCTTTCTATACATTTTGTATAAGCGCGTGCAGAGCAAAAGCTCTTTCTGCTCATCGCTGCTGTAGAGCTGATGAGCGCTGTAGACCTGGTTTACACTGTAGATCCGTTAAGAGGAAATGAGTTTGTATGCGCTGTAGAGCTGGTGTGCGGAATAACTTGAACCAATTGTAAATTTTCACAACTATTAAATTTTTCGCAATTTTCTCGGCTTTACTTTCATTCTTTACTCTGAGTACCGACTATGTTGCGATATTTATTGTGTAACTGAGTCATATTTTTTTTTTTTTTTTTTGAAGTGAGTCTGAGCGTGCGACACACTGCTTGGATTCAGCTCAATAGCTCCGCTACATTTTAACATTTAAACTTACAAACATACATATACACGTATAGTTCAAATAAACGGAACTTTAGTCGAAGAATCGAGTTTTCAGGAATATTCAAGCAGATAAGCTCTTGAACATTATTAACTTTTTTTGCGAAACGATGTGTTTTTCTTGTTTTTTTTTTTTGTTATATTTAGTATGCGAACTACCCACAAAACAATTTTATTTTATTTTTTTTTTTAAATCCTATAAGTCACCTTAAATTTAAAAGAAAATCAAATACCGTTAGTTACATACTATATGGATTTAAAGTATTTCTTACTGTTACCTGCTGTTTTTTAGTTACTGTAAGTTGTATCTGGTGTTATTTTATTATGTAAATCAGTTACTTTCATACTAAAATAATTACCTGTCTACTACGTTCACTCGTATGTGTCTATTTACTAATACAAAAAAAAAAACAAAAAAAATACGAATCATTAGTGGTCGGAATTTCTATTTTAGACGTGATACTTACTCGTTCAATCACAACTATATATTTGTAACTACATCATTCGTACTCGTGCCAGTATACCTATTCTATTATATTTGAAATAAACTAAGTAATTATCTTAAGTGAATTTCTGATTTTCTCTAAACCTAAACCTCTAAAATATGCTTGTTATTCGCTTTTTTACTAAAATATAACTTGTATACGTTGAAATTGCATTCATCTGTGTATGTACATACATATAAACTAAATAGTTACACTACTCAAATCGACTATTCATAAAACTTATTTTGTAAGATTTTTTTCTTTTTTTGTTAATATTTCCCAAATACTTGTAACCTTGCTTCTTTTGACATTTCACTACTTCTCTCTTCTATAACTGTAATCATACTTAATTCGAATCGCAATAGTTCAAAACTAGACTCGTTTGTGTCGCAATTTCTCTGCTATTTGAAAAGAAAAATAGTCTTTTAAAAGAACTGTAAAATTTTTGTCAGTCCATAGACAAAGTGTAGTTGTAAAATGTATGTTTTTTTCTATTTTTCTAAAAACTACAACAAAAAACAACAAACCCAACAGTGTTTACGGCCACACACACGTTAACTTGCAAAACGAAAGAATCAAATATTTAATATTAGCACTTCGTAAAGCAACAATAGACAACTGCTATAGCGCTGTTGTGATCTAAGTACTTAGTTGCTATATTTAGTACAAAATTAGTACAGATGTCCTTAGCACAAGCTAATTTTTAATAACTTACATAAATATATACTGTCTATGTGTGTCGCACAAAGAAAACACTAAATTATACACACACGCGTACAAAAATGTTTGAAAAATTTACCTTTCTTTTCGAACTAACTAAATAATCACCGCAAAAATAACAAATGCCTATTTTTCTAAAATATATATTTTTTTTCTGTATATATTTTTTATTGCTTGGGTGGTGATTAACTAGGTGACATGACACGCGATAGAGAGGATGTAAACCGTAAGTATTTGAAGGTTTTGTGTGTTGTTTAAGTGTTTTTTTTTCGAAAGGTCACCAGTGTATCTAACCAGTGACATTTTTTATTTAAAATTCCTTTTGATTTCATATTCACTTGTATTTATTTTTTGTATGTATATATATGTAAATACCATGCCCGAGAGAAAAGCCTTACTTCCTTACTGTCCTTTGAAGTTTATTAAAATGTTTATTATCTTGTATTTGGCCACCGAACTTTTTGGTTGGTTTAAGTGGTTTGTCACCCTGGTGGCAAGCAACTAGCAAGTTTGTCATTTTGATTCCGCAACAATCCGTGCAATCTGCAGCCATTTGGCGGCTTTAATGGGTAGCGCTTTCATTTCAGGCGGTAATGCGTCTGGGATAGAACCGTGCCCGTGAAACGTATTGTCTTTCAGAGCCCCAACGCAGGCAGTCTGATGTCGCTGAGCAGCTGAGTTGTCGATAAAGACATCTATAGGTAATAAACCAAGAAGAATGTGGAAAACATCCTTCGGGCAGGATCTCATTGAACATTTTACGCCAGCGGCTGCTGACCTGTTGCCACCGGGCTACGAAGGAATAAAGTATAAAGGAAAATCAGTCGGACTACTGTATGCTTCACTCTTTCTATAAACTCAGAATTCAGTTCAGGGCATTTTGCCTAAAGGTGAAAAGGTGCCAAGTTCGCTTTTTTTCAAAATTTAGTTTCCGATGCTGAATGGCAGGTATTACGAAAGGACATCGATTTTTCGTCTCTCCTGAACAGTTTAAAAAGATGGAATTGACACATTTTCACCCTTAGGTAACGATATATAATTTTTTATTATATATGTGCACTTTCTAAAAGAACATAAAATCCGACATGTTACGTAAACTCGAAGATAGGCTCTTTTATGTTTAAATGTTAAAAACAAAAAATCTTATAGAGCATCTCTTATTCAGCGACTAAAAATCTATGGGAAATGACTATGTACATAGTCTTATCCAATGTACAATTATCAATTAGGCTACTTTATTTATCTCTCTCAAGAAACTGAAATCGATATTTTTTCTATATATATAAAACGATTATTTGATATATATGATTCTGTTTAAATAATGAAGCGTCTCCCATCTTTGCCTGCTATTTCCTTTCCCTTAATTTTATAACAAATATTATTAATTGAAAAGTAAATATAAATTTTTATTTGTGAAATGTCACTGGTTTTTAAATCCATTACAAAAAGCTCACATAATAGGTCTAATAGCTATAATAATTAATATTGAAACAAGTAAGTTGCGAAAAAGCCTGAAACCCCTGCCCCAAGTAATAAATTTCGTATATTAAGTATAGTTGTACTTTAAGTCCGTGATTGCTTTTCCTTTTAGTAAAACAAAAAACATCTACATACGTATAAACTATAAACTAATATAAAATCAAAACTAAGTGTTATTACTATATATGTAAACAAACAAAAAATTTTAAAGCGGCTAACTTTTTCAAACATACTTAGTATGTATGTATGTAACTATAACTAAATAAATAACTACATATCTGGGGTGTTTCGCAATGATCCAAATGTTTCGGTTGAATAAACTAAAAGTTCGTAAAGCAAGGGTTGTTAGCCCCTAGAATTCGTAAATGGCCGCGGCTTTAGAACATAGTTGACGAGAAGGAGCTTTCGCTCTCTTGCCGGGTTAAAATGTCAAAATGTTAAAAAAAAGAGTCCTCTAGTTGAGTAACAAAGAAAACTATTTGGCTCATTTTGAAACACCCTATATAGTACATACTATAACCAAACAAATGTGCTTAATATGTTTAAATGTATATAAAAATGTAGTTTGCAAAAAAAAAAAATCAGTATAAATTTTGCTTATGTTTTTTTCAGTTATAAGTCGCAATGGCCGCCGTACGAACGGCACTGGTAACGGTAGTACAGGGATGCATATGAACTCCATAGCAGCGAAACAAGTTAACAAAGTGAAGCCAACAATTAACCGACAACAGGTTGAAGGTCAGGTTATATCACCCTCACAGTACAATAGGTGAGTAATGAAAATAATGAAATGAAAGCAAAAAAGAAAAAAACAATTATTAGTTTGAAAAATTATACAAGCTGCGTACATAGGTACATATGTTGCAAGTATAATGCTTAAAACATATGCAAATAAAAAATAAAAAAAACTCTAAATCCAACGTGCTGTATTTATTAAAGTGAAGGTTCTATATAAATGTAGATCATAAGCTTTTAAGCCTTCAGCCATTTCAAAGCTTGTTTTTACTATGGAAAATTTAAATAATGCCGAATTCCGACAGTTGAAGAAAAATCAACGTACGCAGGCTTAGGCACAGTGCGAGTTGGTGCCAATGTTGCATTATTCACATTTTCAACTGCAAATAACAGTTGTTTGGACAAGCTAACATTCTTTTTTTTAATTACCTCCTAGCACAAACAATAGTTTTTTTTTCAAAATTTTAGATTTAAGCGAATAAATTAAAACACATGTTTGGGTTTTTTTGGAGGTTAACTTTTGAAGAGAGAAAAAAAATGGGCGATGGAGGTGCAGCATTCCTCTTTTTGGGAAAAATGTTATCAGCTACATTCTAATAACATTGTAGGAAAAATCTCAATTTTTAGAATGACACCAAAAATGAAGCGAAAAAATTTTAAATTTTAATAAGAAAAAAAAATAATAAAATAACAAGTATTTTATAATTTTTTATAATTTGTATTAAAGCCTATTCTTTTGAAAAAAAAATCAAGCTACTATCGATAAGAATCGGTGGATAAATAAACCACTGTATTGACTTAGGTTTTCTGCTAATTTTCGGCATTTTTAATTGTATTCTAGCCAAGAGTGATAGAGATTGGCGTCATTGTGTTTATATTTTTGACGCTGACTGTACACATACAGCGACTTCAAAAAGCGATCATATGGTGATTTTTTTAAATATTAAACATTTAATCTGATTTTAATATTGTTCATCCTTAATGCTTTTCGGACAAAAAGACTGTATATTACTAGGAAAATATTCCGTTTCGCAAGGTCTATATTTACAAGCATTTTTACAATACCGAATTTTTTTAAATAGTTTTTCAATAACATAAAGGAAGAAAATTGATATGTTTAACAAAAGCCATATAAATCCAAATTTCTAACTTTGTGCAAAAATTGGAAAAATTCAATAAAATTGTAAAACGACAAATTTCTAGTTTGAAGCGTCTACAAAATAGCGTTGATTTTTTATAATTACTTACTATATGGGAAAAAAGTTCTAGAACCATCCACAAAATTTGTAAAACCAATACGAATTTTTAGCCGCTTATAACTTGTCTTTTTATTGAGTATAACCAAAAAGTAACATAACCGAAATTTTATAAAAATTTAAGTTAAAATGTTTCAAATTTTGATGAACATGTGTAAAATTTTTCCTAATTTTGTATTAAGTTTGAAACTTTCATTTACTACTTATATGTGGTTCTGGTTAAAGCATTTATAAAAAATTACGACAAATTTTTGCCTGAAAAACATTGTGAATATTCAGTAAAAACAGCCATGTGAACGCTTGTTTGTGTCACTGTATATACATACAACTTTCGGGTCGATTTACTTACGCTCTTGAAAAAAAAGTTGCTGCAGAAAGTTAAGGCATAGTGGAAACAAGCCTTAGAAAGCAAAAAAATATATTTAAAGAAATAGAGCTGTAGAAACAGTTTCCATAACTAGCGCAAGCTTCTAGTTACATACTTATTATGGAATTAAATGGATATGTATGTATATCAAAAATATTAGTTTAGCTGCTTTCCATGCGAGAGATTTTTGAATCAAATAACTGGCAATGGTATAGAATATTCTTCTGTTTTTTCTAGTAACAGTCTTATAAATATAGTTAAGTTAATTTAATTTTAAACCTTGTAGGTGATTTCAGTCAGTGATTTTCTTCATATTTTGCGCTATTTTCTGCCAAATCATCGACAAGTTCATTTCACGCATTTTTTCGTCCAAATTCTAAAACAAAATTCATTTACAATTGGTTTTTTTTTTGTGTGTGTTTTAATTATAAATATTTAACAGCAAGCGTTTGTAAAATATGCAGCTTACTAATTGTATCTAATAAAAAAAAAACATACCAAACAAATGTGTTATAAATATACTTACTTGCTCTTTGTCACTAA
>NW_016167602.1:0-21108 GCF_001687245.7 Rhagoletis zephyria
GAAAAAACTACATACCAAAAATGTGGTTTGAGCGTCCCAATTTTCAAAACACTAAATTTTGTCAAAAAAAAAATTAATTTCCTTAAGAAAAAGTTATAATGCACAGATTTTTCTTTTAAAAATTGGGAGGGTCAAACGTTGTTTTTGGTATATTGTATGTATGTAGTTTGTTCGCCATTTTTGGTTAGAATAAATCGTAAAATTTTAATTCGCTATACATTTTGTTTAAAAATTTTAGAACATGTCATACACTTTTTCGAAATTAAATTACTCCGCCTTAATACACATTTGTATGACATTGCATTTTTTGTGAACAAAATTTTTTTTTTTTTAAAGCAACTCGCAATTAGGCTATTAATTTTGAATTTGGTTTTATTTTATCTGACCGAAAGCGATTTTAGAAAGATTCAGCTAAAGGAGTAAGCAATTTGGAAAATATTTAAATTAAACTTTAGAATAAATTTGACTTACTTAGGGTACATTTATTTAAATATTTTTAAGTGTCGGTATGCCAATGTCTTACCTGAAAATAAAGAAACAAAAATGGAAATTAATATGCTGAGTTACTATCAAGGGACTTAATGCATACGAATATTTTTTTTTTTATTATAAAGTTGCAAAAAAAAAAACGAATAATGAAATTTGGCAATTTTCATAGTTCCCCCTAAAAAATATTTCGTCTCAACATTTTCAAAAAACAAAAAATTAAATGGAACTTAAAACAAAAATAAGGAAAATTTAAAGTCTCTATTTAATTTTAGTATAATTAAGTGCAAGTTTGAGGTAGCTCAAAATTCTGGTTGATTTTAATTTTTTTTTCTATAATTTGGCCCTCTTCAAACTTCTAAAATACCCGAAATTTTTCTAAAAATTTTTATTAAATAAGTGCGAAAATTTAATAATTTTTTCCGAATTTTGTACAATGTCCCTTTTAATCTGTTTTAAATCTGCACGATTTATGAATAAACCTAAGCAAGATTGTTTGTTGTACAAAGTTTGAAACTTTTATTTATACATAGTATATTTTATTTTATGTGGTATGAATTACATATATATTTTACAAAAAAATAAACAAAAAATTTATTAATGTACAAAAAAATTGTGTACAAATAACCTAATCAATTCACGCCTTTTTTGTGTAAGAAAAAATTGTCTGCAATTTTTGTGGCAGAATGCGCAAATTTTTAATTTCAAAAAAAGTTAAAAAAGAAAAGAACTATTTTGGCACAAATTTTCGTCATTCCCTGATAAATAGGGCTTGAAGATATAAACAGGTTAGGTTTCGGCATTGAACATTCCCGGTCATTTTTCCATAAACATAAAAACTCCCATCCGGTCTGCAACATCAATAGCCAAAACGAGTAAAAATATACTAGACGGAGAGCTCATGATCAAAAAACTCATCATACTTTAGAGAGATTGAAATTGTTCGTCAGCTAGCTTGTTAATATATAAATCGCGATTCGGAGGGCTGGCTGCTGAACAGCGGTCTTGTCTATGCGTTTTTAGCTATTAAAAATGTCAATAAAAATCGATTACTCAACATACTTCAGATAACTTGAAATTTTGATAGAATTTTATTCACAGTATATAAAAAATGAATTCAAGGCTGCCTGCCCACCCATTCTGATGGTCTTAAAGTACTGCCATCCCATGTTGAAAGTGCATAGAAAACGCTTTGCAATTACCACCCTAGTTTGAAAGCTTACTTAGAGAGGATTTTAGGGTCATACAATTTTCGTCCTTGGTGCGTCCTGAAGCAGCCAAAATTGAGTTTAATTCATTACTTTTGTTTATTTATTACCCAATTCCTTCCACAGTGTGAGTTCTGTATATCGTTCTCACATTTTGTTACCCTAGAATGTCTCATTACTCAATTTGTACCCAGTTCAACACAACTTCACTCTTCATAAAATTAAACATTTTAGTAAGCGATGCATTTTTTCTTAGCATGCTCAAAAATAAGTTAATAATTAGGAAATATTACAGTGACTTAAAATTTCTCTTTCAACCGGAGAAAACGTTGATGTGATGGATAACTCATACGCCATGGCAAGCAAGACCAACTAACGCCATTGATATGCCATTTATCAAACTAATTTTACAAAATTTTTGAAATTAATTTGGTTAATTACTCAAATTTATTTAAAAAAAAATACCAGTTTTCTTAATTGCAAGAATTCGTTATTATACATTTAAATTTTTAACATATTTGTATGTATTTTTAACTTTTACGAATGGTCTGTGCTCATTAACATTTTCTGTTTAACATATTCGCAATGTCTTCGAACCAAAGTTGAAATCCATACATTTCGATTTTGCAACAGAACGAAATTTCGAAGTGCATAAGCATAATCATGGTTTGCGTATCAGCTAGACGAACCGGTTCGCGTTGCTGTTAGCAGCTCCGCTTTAAAAACCTGCTGCCCATGAAGCACCCTACAACAGTTGGGTCGACAGTGTCGTAGGTAGGCGCATTAGCTAAATGTATTCACAGTTTTAAAGCTTATGTCATACAATACGTGATTTTAAAACTGTTACGAGACGTTATGCAAACATTCAAAGCAGAAAATGTTAATGAAATTTACACACGTTAATGTACAATAACATTAGCGTGGAGTACATAGAGGTAGAACTTTTTAAAAAAGTATCGATACTAGTACTCATATAGAATACTCTAAAAAAAAATCGATGCCACTTGCAAAAAAGTATCGATAAAACTCGTACATCCAAATATTCTCACAGCAAACGTAATAAGTAAACAAACATAAGATTGCTTTGCTTTTTTGACCTCTTCCTATTTTAGGAAATTTTGAAAATTTTGAGTGAATTCTGTACAAAATTTGAAATGACATGAAAAATTTAAATCCAAAATTACTAAACATTAAATAAGAAAAAGAAAAATTTTTAAAGCGTGTCAATATTTTTTGGTTTATATTATATTTTTCCACCACTGTATGTAGGTGGTCCCAAAATGAATGTGGAAAAAAGTAAATCCGAATTTTAATGCTCTAATTCCCCTAGGATTGTTCCATATTAAAAAAATATACCCCCGTTTTTTTATTTCGAGGTCAAAAAATAAATAGAGGTAAATACTGAGTTGCACAGTTATAAGACCGCCACATATTAACAAGTTTTGACTGTTTTTTTTTTATATTATCCATTTTCAAATATCTTCTCACAAAAATATAGTTCATTCTATAAAAAAGACCATACAAATCCCCGCTTCAAACATTGTGCAAAAAATAAATTAAAAATATAAAATTTTAGCAAATTTTCACCACAAATTTTACACGTAAAAAAATTTTTGGAAAAGTTTTGCTAATGCATTTTTATGACCCGTTCAATTCTATTATAATAAAGTGCAGGTTTGAAGTGGCTAAAAAAATATCATTGATCTTCGGCAATTTTTTTTTTTTCACTTCCATACAAAGTATGTCGAAAATTATTTATATGGAAGAAACATCGTCAAGAAAAAATTGCCAAAAATCAAGGGTATTTAGTAGCCATATGAAACTCACACTTTATTATACTAAAATTAATTGCTTGGCATAGGCAAAATTTTTCCAAAAATTCTTAAAAATTGTAAAATTTTTTTTTGGTGAAAATAATTATAATTTCTACACAAAGTTTATAATTTGGATTCGTGTGGTGTTTGTTATAGAAAGAACTTTTTTTTTAAAGAAAATAATTGAAATTAAATAATATAAAAATAAATACTCAAAACATGTCAATATGAGGCGATCTTATAGTTAGGCAAAGCGGTGTATTTTATATATATATAGAATTAGTGAAAATCAATATGTTTCGATCGGAAAACTCAATTTCTCTTCACGAGACTTCCAAAAAACCCCAATGTTTGTTTTACTGGGGACCTATAAAAAAAATGTAACATAAAAAATGGTTAAATAAGCAAATGGATATTATTATTGGAAATCTCCTGAAGATAAACAGATTTTCTAATCGAAAAACATTTACCATTTCTAGGAAAATTGTTTTTCCCCCATATAAAATACATGGACCACTGTGAGCGGCCACTAAATATTTTCGATTTCGAAAATGATGGGTATATTTTTTAAGGCATAGAACCATTGTAGGAGTGAGAGCATTAAAATTTCGACTTAACTTTTTTTTTTGGAACACCCTAATGTACATATGTATATACATATGTATGTACAGATATGACAAAATTCCACAACAAATTTAATGCTTGTATGCAGTACTCCATTAATCCTCAAATACCTAACACATTTTTGAAAATAACAACCCACTCACCTATACAACACTTGCTCCTTTGCAAGCCACCAATGCACCTTAGCAACAGCTGGTATCCATCGAACAAAAAGAGGCTAGACAGGTATACCATACCGAGCACGTGCAGACACACAACCCTATACATACATAGTAGAACAACCAACACTACCCTGCAGTAAATGTCGACAGTGAAACTTTATCGATTCGCTATTGACTTTGTCACCAGTACTAGTTCCAAGATATGCGACACACAATGTTATTTGCTATAGACATCTCACATGTGCTTGTCATTGCAATTCTCCAGAGGTATTGACTAAGTACTCCCTTTGGGACCATATGGAGACATTGGCACCAGAGATTCTCTACTACCTTTTAATGTTTATTGTCTACACTTTTTTATACCTTTGGGTAATACAATTAATTGAAACACAGATATGTATATTGTTGATAAAAATGTCTTGTAGATAGTTATTTTTAATAAAAAAGGTACTTGGTNAAATCAAAATAAAATACAAGTTGCAGAGCAGATTGACTGATAGTGATGTGCTGAGTCGGTACTTTAAGTATTGATCGATACTCGGTACCGATTTAAAAAGTATTCAATCCTGTCGATACTCGGTACAGAAATATTTAGTGTTCTAATAAAAGCGCACATAGGTCAAAAATATGGAAAAATAAACTGTTCAGGGAGACTTGCCTAGCCTATCGAAAGTCGAATGTAGGGGCCAGTAAAGCTTTTAATACTGTTTAAAATGAAAAATGTACAAAAGCATTGGCACAGAGAATTTTTCGCAATATATGCAAAGTTTTTTATTCTAATTTATTTTCAATAAATTTTAATAAAATCATAGTTCGTACTTCACCAAAAAACATAAAAACAAATCATTTTTCCTTTTCTCCATACAAAAAATAATTGTCGAACATACTTTGTATGAAAGAACCGGAGTGAAAAAAATTGCCAAAAATCAACGCGAGTTTTTAGCAACTTCGAGCTTGCACTTTGTTATACTAAAATTAGATGGGCTATATATACAATTGCATACTTATAATAAAAAAAAAATCTGTATAGAAAGTTGCAAAATTGTATGCAAATTTATTGAATTTTCCTGAGCTTTGCACAAAGTTTAGAGACTAAATTGTTTTTGGTGTAGGACGAACTATATATTTTTATAAAAAACGAAAATAAATTAGAATAAAAAACTTTGCAGATAGTGCGAAAAATTCTCTGTGCCAATATTTTTGTCCGGCACTGTATATACATATGTATATATATGTATGTACATATGTCGGTTTGTCGTCATAATGCAGAGAAACTCATACTTGTTTGAAGGATGATGGGCCTCTTCATCCGCCAAAGCATTTTTCTTGAACCTTGGATCTACTAAGTTTAAAACTGATAAAATAATATTTAACTGTTGCGATAAGTTCAAGTTTTTTAGCCGATACCATATAAATTCGCAAAGCAATATTTCTTTTTTTTAAACTAAAAATATTTATATGGCGAAGTTTACTGTAAAGAATCGGTGTCGGGTACCGAAAAGGAAGTATTGGGTACCGAAATATTTTTGAAGTATCGGGTACCGAGTATTGGGTACCGACAATTCAGCACATCACTATTGACTGACTGTGCGGGCTGAAGTGGAAGTGGGGGGTGGTTAGGTGGAGAGCAAATGCAGACGGTGAAAATGGTGGTGGAGTAACAAGTGTGCAAGCGCGTCGATAACTATTAGCGTGTCTTTGCTTGTGTGTATATTGAGTTAATGTGGCCGTAAAATGGGCGAAAGTGATAATGGAGATTGAAGCGCATATTTTGCTAAAGCATACATACATACATACACGCCGCATACATATTTCATTAGAAAGAACGCGCAATTTCAGTAAAAAATGTTTTTTTTTTTTATTAAGCGTAAACTTGCAAAGTGGCGAGTGGTGGAAGCAAATGATAGATAAACATTGGAAAATGCAAAAATATACAAAAAAAAAAAAAGATCACAATTTGCGCACTTTGACTTTGTTGTTTATAAGAGAATCAGCAAAATTAAACGAAGAACGAAAACAATAACAACATAGGCATGCACTCGAATGTACTTTACATACATATGTACATGCATGCATAAAATGTATGTATGTACATATGCACATATCTTAGCAATGTAAACAACACAATGCAATATTGTTGTCATTGCTATTATTGCTGTTCGATATGTTATTGTGATCATTCATTCGTTGCATCGCCTGCTGTACTCGATTTTCCTATTACGTTTGTATGTATGTATGTATGTACATAATAATTGCTAATGCACTGATGCGACAACTGCTGCAGCAGACGTCGCTGCTGTCTCACCGCCATTCATTAGTTTGGACAGACTTTAAAGCTGCAACAGCCAGCAGCAGCAGCCAGAAATGCATAAAGTGCACTAGAAAAATAATTTAAAAAAAAAATGTAAACAAAAACAAAAAAAAATCCTGTTAGGTAGTTGAGCAGGCCGCTAGCAGTGTAAAATGAAATTGTAGGAATAAACAATTAAAGCGTAAATAACGATAACAAATCAAAACAAAGCACTTAATAATTACAAATATCAGCAGTGGCGGCGGGCAGCAGCTGGCGGTGACAATTGTATGTACGTACGTACATACATACGTACATATTTAAATATATGAAAGCCGCCATTGTCGCATGTAAAAATAAACATTGAATGTGCGCAAAGTAAGCGTTTTATGGTTTATTTATTAACATTTGATTTTCTGTTTTTTCTTTTGATTTTTCAAGTTTTTGCTGTTATTTTATGTAATTGTGTCAATTGGCAAAAAGAAACGAAAAAAGAACAATGAGAATTTGAAGATAAAAGACAACAAAGCGAAACAGAATTCAAATGCATATGTATGTATGTATGTATGTATGTATGTACATAAGTACCACATTAGACCATACCACCTTACAAGCAAACAAAAAAAGTTCGCCTTACACCTCTTACATAGCCCATTAAAATTAGATAAAATTGGTATGAAAAAAAAAATTATGTAGCGAACTTTCGATGCAGTTTACGTCTATTTGACATGTATGTATTTAGCACTTGTGCCTAAATTTTATAAGGGGACAATCCGCCATCTTGGACTTTATTTTTTTCGTTTGTTTTTTTTTTTGTGATTTGCAAGCTTATTTTTCAATTTTCGTAAAAAATTGTTTGATACAAATTTGTAGAGAATTTAATTTCCCCAAATTTTAATTTTTAAGGTTAAAAAAAAAACATTTTTTATCGTAAATAAATAGTAAAAACTGCGAAAAAATTTTACATTGTCACGGTTTTCGCCATTTTTCAACGATTTCTGTTTTTTTTTTTGGACTACGCTTAAATCTCGACGTCGATTGCATTCGCTTAAAGCTTTATAATCAAGGGTTCTTAAGGTATCTGATTACGAATCTGAAATCTGCGAAAAAGTCGAATTTTACTGGGCTAATAGTTAACAAAAAAAATTTTTTTTTTTGCCGAACCTAGGTTGTCGTCGCCTTTTCACATTTTTCATGCTGATAGAGGAAGCGGCGATTTCTCTCCGAGCGATGAAAAGGCAGCTCGACCTTTTCCATTATCCAGCTGAAAGAGTTCGAAATACATATGTACATATGAACATAACGCACTTGCTACCATAATTTAATGCGTGACTGTAATTCGCTACTCTCCTTCTCTTATCACTAGTCTTCGCTTTGATGCGCATTGAAATGAGAAATTGCGCGCAAAAAATATAAATACGAATATACATAATTGAGTACAAATGAACGTAATACATACATACACTAAGCGACAAATGAAAGTGTACACCTTGTTCTAATATGTATAATATAACCAATTACATTCATGAACATTTTTTTCATTATTTATTTATGAAAATATAGTTCATCCTATAATATAAACCATATATTAAATTAAATTAAGTTGAAAATTTGGATGAAATTTTTTTTGCATTTTTGTGAACTGTATGTAAAGTGTGAAACTTTGATTTATGTGTATGGTTTTTAGTCGTATTTTCGTAAATAAATAAGGCAAACAATTTTCCATAACAATTGTCAATATTATATTAGAACAAGGTGTCGCCTAGTCTATGTACATACACACATAAATATTGGTGCAAGTATTGTATCCAAAGGTGATTTCGTTTCATCCCAAAAAATGTTGCCCTCCCCGGTGCAAAATGTGTTTGATGTTACACTCAACCCTGTAAAAGGGCTTGTTTTTGCCTTCTTGCCTTTGGTATAGCTAACTCATTTCACAATATTGTGGTTAAGCGAAACCATCTCATTTTCAGGGCAATCATCTACCCTGACAAAGTTTCAAAGGGCAGAGAATGTGCCATTTTTGCTTTACAAAAGTGTGACATTTTAAGAAACGAAAACAAATTTTTCTCACCGTTTGACTTTATTTTAAAATCGAATACGAAAATAGAAAGGCGCAATCAAAAGGCGACATTTTTTTTTTGTTAGAAACGAAAACACCATAAGTACTTATTCAAGAAAATTAAATCTGATTGGCAGCAGCACCCTGTTGCTTCAGGGACAGCTACATAGCTTTCCTAGGCCTTTCCTCGCTCACCCTATCCCTATTTCCGCGTATACGGACCAAACGTCAAGTACTAAGAATAGTGCGGAGGCGCTACCGTGCTAAATCGTAGGCGCCATCAACGACATACAGAGATATCGCGAGACACACGCGCACAAGCCAATTTGCTGAGCCACCCACCTCCCACAATTCCCTTACTCCCACACATTTTTGAAATGTATGTATGTATGTGTAAACACGCTCTCAACGCTTTTGCAAATGAAACCGATGGCGACGAGGGGAATCAGTCAAGTCGAAGCAAATCTTTTAAATACTTTTACTAGATGTAGCACATACATTTTAACCCATATGTAGCTAGCTGGCTTAAATTGGCAATAGCGCATGTATGTGTGTTTGTGAGTGTGTGTGTGTGTGTGTGTATGGCCAACTGCCAATATCTGCCAACCAGAAGTGCACTGACGGACAATCGTTGCGTCGGCCGTGTGTATGTACATACATATGTACATATGTCTGCCCAACCACCTCACCGAGCGCGAATATACAGATAAAAATAAAAACCATAGAAAAAAAATTGACTGCTGATACTTTCCGCAAAGCGAATATGCAGATAAAAGAATTTGCAAGCAAAATACGAAACAAAATCAGTCATAAGAGGTGCCAACGCACATTAGTTTGTATGTAAATATATATAAACTACATTAAAGTTAAAATTCAGATAGATATTCTAACATACATAAACACAAATGCTTGTGATTGTGAAAATATACCTACATACATACATATATGTAAAATTAAATGAAAAAGTAAAATAGAGGAGCCCAACAATGAAAAAAGTAAAATCGGTACGCATAAATGAGCGTGCATATTGTATGTACTTATGTACATTAGGGTGGAGGAAAAAAAAGTAAAGTCGAAGTTTTGACGCCCTCATCCCATAGGATTGCTCTGTACCAAAAAAGAGTACCCTGTAGTTGTTTTTTTTTTTGTTTTTTGAAATCATAAAATATTTAGACGTCGCTCAAAGTCTTCCATATACTTTATATGGGGAAAAACTAATTTTTCGTAGAAATGGTGTAGGATTCTTAAAAATCAATATGTATTTGTCGATCGGAAAATTCTGTTTCTTTTTCAGTTAACCATTTAATGTAATGAACTATTTTTTAGGTCCCATAAAACCCCAAAAAATGCGCCCCCTTGCATAACCCATAAAAAACCGTTAGTATTAAAAAATGGCAAAATAAACAATGGGGTATTATTAGGGGGTGAGAGCATTAACGGACTTTACTTTTTTCACATGCCTTTTTGGACCACACTAATGTACATATTAGAATTCTCTATTCCCTCTATTTCTTCTCTGTTAACTAACTATGTACCTATGTATGTATGGAGCAGCTTCAATACGCTTACAAGAGTGGCCTGACTGAGAGAGACGATATTTCTAAAACACGAGTACATACTTGAGTCAGTAAGCGATTAAGATTGTGGCGAGGAGCATTATAGAGTAGAGTTGCCAAATAACAGTAAAAAAAAAAATATTGTAAGTAAAGTTAATTGCGCGCAGCTAGCCCGCACACGTATAGTTCTTTTGGACCCTAGCGATACCAGATAGGGATTGTGTCTTACATAGTTTGGATTGTACATAGAAAACATCATTTAAGATGCCAACGCTTTTAGCGATCCTAGCGAACTCTAAGAGTACCACTTCTTTAGGATTTTCGGTACGAATTCGGGTCTTTTGAGAACACTTTTGGATTTTCAAGATTTTAGGGATTAGTTCGGGGCTTTGAGACCACCACGGCATTTTCAGGATTTTCGGCATAATTTCGGACTTTCGAGATTACTGTGGGATTTTCCACTTAGCTCTTTCTTTCTTAGTTCTCGACTTTTAAGGACTGTTTTAAGATTTACGGGTCTTTAATACATCTTTTCGATTTTCCTGTTTCATGATTTTCGTGACTATGAAGGGTCTTTGGGACTGCTTCTCGATTTTCAGGATTTTCAGAAATAATATTTATTTGTGATTACCTTCTCTCTATACCAATCATAAGGAAATGCAATGACTGATGCGAGGTTGTTGATAAAATTTTGCAATTTCACTCTTTGCATCGTTGCAATTGTAAAAAAAAGGCTTGTAAAAAAAGTCGCTCATACGCCATGTGCAGCCGCTCACAGCTTATTTAATGCCTCTGTCGGCCTCCATATGCAAGAAACAAGTTTGTGAATGCCCCCTGGAAAGCAGAGTTTTTTCAAATTACTGTGGCCTCAAGCTCAATAAAAATTGTTGAATATTTCTCTTTTTTCTTTTTTTTTTTTGAAAGCAGACTTCTCCACTCAGCGTTGAATCATAAAAATTAACCTTGTATTCACTGATTTTCTATGAGTAAGTACTAAACAAATTTGACTACCCTGGCAAACGATTATTTGAAACAGCTGACCGACTCATTCGTTGCGGCATACATTTAGAAGTATATATGTATGTGAGTACCTCTTGTCGACACAGTTGGCTCTGACAACATTCACACATCTAAATAGCAACAGAAACAGCTGTAGCAAAAAAAAAAAAAGGCCACGAAAGTAAGCCGTGATTCATAACTTCAACTACCTACCAAGATTTCCTGAGATACAGCAGTAGTAAGCTAATAAAAATATAAAAGCTGCAAAAAATATTTACCAAAATAAAACAATACCCCAAAAGTCTGCTTAGGCAAGCAACGTAATGCAAAAAAAGCAAAAATTTAAGCCAACCAGCACAAGACTCTTCTAGCGGCTTTTGATCCACAAAATTGTTGATTGCGCGTGCGCGACGTTCGCAATTTTTTTTTGCAAATTAAAGATAGAATTTATATACTTGAGGCTTTCCAAGGCACTACTAAATATGTAAGACGTACAATCTTGCTTATACGAATGTGTGTATGTATACTAGGGTGGTCCTTACAACCAAATGGACAATTTTTTTTCAGTCTCACCCCCTCAATTGGTAATACCACGGTCACAGATATCACATAAATATATAAATTTTTTCCCCTATTGGAGACGGTTAAGTTGTGTCGCAGAAGGGGCAAAGAAAGGCCAGATGCCTATGTGGACTAAAAAAATTAAAAATATATTTTTTTCATTTAATACCCAAAATCTACTACTAAAGTCGAGGATATCAAATATAAATCTTTGTCACGATTGGAGGGACCAAAAATTTATACATACATATGTGATACCATCGACTATAGTAGATAGATAATCGTGATTTTGGGATTCTTTTTTTCGATAAATTTTTAATGGTTATTTTTGATTTTTATTTTAACGATCATATTTAACCGTTTACAGATTTAGATACAAAATTTAAATCGGTCATAAAAATGCAGTCTCCCTTTTAACGAAAAAAGAAAAATCCAAAATAACTATTAAATTTAACTGAAAAAATAAAAATCCAAACTTAAGGATAAATCTTGATAAAAATAAAAAAATGTAATGGTTATTTTCGCTGGCAGTTTAAAGTGACTACATTGTGATTTTAGTTAAATATTTGCTGTTTTTCAAGCTAAGATAAAAAACTTGTTATTTTTTTTTTATAAAAAAGTTGGGCTCAAGCTTTAGCCAAAATCACATAAGATAAACTTTCAAACTGTATAAAGAATTTAGAAAAATTCAACAAATTCTCATCAAAATATTGAACTTTTTTAATCTGAATTTTTATAAAAATTTTGGGTATGCTGTTACATGGCCTGCGAAATTCTATTAAAAGAAGTGTATGTTTGAAGCGGCCAAAAACCGCGTTGATTTTTAATACATTTTTTTCAACAGTTTTCTGTACTTTTTATCATATAAACGTAAACGTTTGCTAAAAAAATTGCATTTGTTATATGAAAAAAGATAGCAAAAGCCGCAAGTAAAAAAATATATTAAAAACCAACGCGATTCTTTAGCTGCTTAACGCTTGCACATGTTTTACTAGATTTCATACAAAAAAAAAAAATTCTAAAAATTAAAACTAAAAAGTTCGATGAAAAATTGTTCAATTTTTTAAATTCTGTATAAAACTTGAAAGTTTGTTTTACGCGGTTTTGATCAAAGCTTGAACCATATTTTATAAAAAAAAATAACAACAAAAAATTATATTTAAAAACATTTCTAATATTTAACAAAAATCACCAGGCACTCAGTTTTGATCGCCAGTGTAGATATACATATGTAGTTTGTTAGATATGTTTCTTTGTTACCAGTTCACCTAAAAGAAACAGTTTTTCCATTCTACTTAATTCAAAAAAAAAAACAATATTATAAAATCCAAAAATCAAATAAATGTATTTTGCCACCTTTGATATATGAACGTATGAAAAAAAGTTTGCAAATAAAATTTGCGCCACAAGCTGCCGCATTAATTTGAAAACTGTATTTTTTCCTGTCACTTTTAATTTTGCACACTTCCTCTTCAATTTGCAAATAAAATTAACACCGTCGTCAATCAGGTATGGAACGTACCTAGTCGTTAAAATGACATAATTGAATGCGAAGAAAAACAAAAACAAAAATTAATTACATGCACACATTCCATTGAAAACAAAGCAGCAACAAAAATAATTTAAAGGCGCCACCAACTGACCGCCAGCAACAAATAATAGGTGACGCCTTCGAAACGCCTCAAACACTAGCTGCGAGATTGCGACGCACGATGGGACCGCAGCAGTGAAAAATTAATAAAATAAACTGGCTATTTATGAAAAACCAACTGAGCACATTTTTTGCAAAACTTACAAATACCCGACGTACCTAACTGCGCCTTAAAAATATTTTTGAGTTGTTACTCCCTCCCGAAACTCTTATGGCTTCATTCATAAATACCAAAGTGAAGTGAAATTAAAAAAAAAATAAAAATCGATTCGTGAAACATAATTTATTTTTTATGAATAAAGGTGTTAGTTAATATATTTTCGAAGGTACATATTTAATACCTATAACTCGATTCTACATATAGTGCACTTTCTTCAAAGGCGGAATAATTTAGTATTTATTAGACTCCTGCGCAATTCCATTTAAACGGCCCAACAAGACATCCGATCGCCGCGCAAATACTTTCCATCCCCTACTTTCATCGTTCGGGTCAATTGTGAGTAAGCATAAACCAGTTTCAGCAAGCGTACGTAAACTACCGATCAATAGCAACACGCGTAGAGTATTTACTTTGCCTTCCGCAACTACTGCGAGTAAAAGGTATTTGACAGTAGAGTACTCTACTGGTAGTACTTGAGTATTTTCGAAGAAAACATACATTTGTGGCAAGAATGATAGAAGAATTTTCTGGATCGCGCATTTGTGGTATCTGAAAAAAACTAAGGACAGGAATGTAGTGGAGCGATGAAGAGAGCGACGAGCAAAACGTACTTCCAACTAAAATGCTGATATACATACCTAAGTACATATGTATGTATGTGCATAGATACGTATGTGCATAGATACATACATATGTGCATAGATACGTATGTGCATAGATACGTATGTGCATAGATATGTATGTGCATAGATATGTATGTGCATAGATACGTATGTGCATAGATACGTATGTGCATAGATACGTATGTGCATAGATACGTATGTGCACATGTAAGTGTCCGCATATATTTTTTCTCGTCACTTGTTCTGTCGCTTCACTGCAGCAAAACCAAGTTGTGAGGAAAACCCTGACGATATGCGTAGAATTGAAACCATGGGTTCATATTAAATATATTTATGTATGCATGGACATATGTACATATGTTAAAATGTAGTTTCGATTTAAAAAAAATCGGATGAAGTTTTTCTTTCGCCATTCATACACCTCTAATTTCAGTATTTATTAAAAAAACTCAATGAAATTCAAAAACTCTATCTTGCATTTGGGTTTACTCAATACCAATTTGAGCTGTCGCAGTGTGATCAAAAAAAAAAGTTATCAATAGGTAGGTTCAGAAGGCGCAGCAGTTGAGCGCAACCGTTGCTAAACAAAAATCAGTGATCGTTATGCGTCTTTTGAACGACTTCATACATTAGCTGTCAAATTCAACTCTCAAAGGTACACACCAACATGTTGTCTCAAATAATCAGAAAAATATTACGACCATCTAACACGCAACTATTCAGTTGATCAGAAGTACGCAACAACGCGTTCAGAAGGTGCAATCGCACCAGTTACTGAGCTGTTTCGCCTTCTGAACGTGCCAAATGAAAATTCTCTTGAAATCAAGTTATATGGCTGCGTATGTATGTACATATGTATGTACATATTCCGAAATTTTTTTTATTTGTAAAGGCTCTCAAGAAAAACTAAAAATTCATATAAAATTACGCACAATAAATGGAAAATAAATTTTCTTCTATAAAAAATTTCTTAAATCAGTATGCAGCTCTTAAGAAAAAAATGCTCGTACATCTCGTCGCTACCATGTCCAACTATCGAATGTGAAAATCGGCACTTTTCAAAATTTTGATTTGCCACTAATAATTTTATTTCGTATAGCAGCATTGCTTAAGTTATTGTTTTTGACAACTTATTTGTCGGTTAATGACTGCAAATAGTTTTATAGAAAATTAGAGACGAGAAATAATACTTTCATAAAAATTTAAGTACATACATAGATTTAAAAAGCTGCTTGAATACAAAAGTTTTATGAAAATGTCACATTAAACAACTGTCTAAATCTACGTTATTTTTTATAAATACGGCCGTAAACATTTCCTTACATCGTCGACTTCCATATTCTATTTTTACTCTTTCAATTTCACTGACCAGCGCTGCAAACGATATCAACTAGTAGGCTAACAACCAGAATTTAAATTTAATACGCAAGTACTTACCGTACTACAAGTATACAGAGAGTAGATTTGCTACTCCCTTTTGGCAGCAGCAAATATCTCTCGTACGCGATGAGGGAAAGTAGAGTACGTACTTTGGTGGAGTAATAGCAAGTACGTCAAGTATTTACTCTCTCAACGCCAAGTAGTGTATGTATGCGGAAAAAAAGTAACAATGTGTTGGGAGTAGAGTACAATGCAAGGAGTACTTATTGAATGAAATGCGGCAAATACAATTGCGCTGGACTCTAGTATTTATCTTATCTTATCACTTTAACTGAATAAAATCTTAACACTTTATGTAGTAAACTTTGTTAAACCTCATTGGTTTATTAGTTTGATACCCATATTGCAATATTTAATTTATTTTATCAATTCAATAATTGAATAAAGTTTTCAAACAGGTGGCAACCCTCGTCAAAATATTTTTGGCAGTAAACTTTGTTAAACCTCATTAGTTTGATACCCATATTGCAATATTTAATTTATCTTATCAGTAACATCAAATTAAAATTGTCAAACAGGTGGCAACCTTCCACAAAAATATTTTCTACTGTAAGCCTTCTGAAACCTCTTTCATTTGACAGACATATTGCAATATTTACTTGTATCTTATCAATTTTCTTAAACTGCAATTTTCAAACAGGTGGCAACTCTCTTATTATTATTTTTCTATATTTTAAGTCAGATCTTGATCCAAAGTAATATAAAGAAATTATGTTAACCTCCGAGGTGTTAGTTATATGGAAGTTTACTTCAACGGGCTTTTAAAAGCTTTGAGTTCATCCCGACCTTAACATACTACTTACTGCACCTAATTCCTCACTAATAGCTATCAATATATGACGGCACGTGAACACTGTATGTGTGTATATAAATATGTAAATATTTTCATACGACGTCACTTCCAATTGAATTACAAATAAAGTGTGTAAATCATATCAAGTAATTACTCGGCATTTTGGGATTTGCTTAAGAAAGCGTTTTTGATTTGGAAAACGTCTTACGTTTCGATATGGAGGCTATGCTGAATTGTTGTAGTTGTAATTTTTAGAACTTAACGAAAACGCTTATTGCACGAGAACTAGTGAAGCGAGATCAAAGAAATGTGTACCGTATCAAAGACGAAATTCCAAACCTATCGACAGATACATTCCTGCAAGTAACCGATTCGGTGTCTGTCCTAGAAACAACGGTAAATATTGGCTTATTTTGGGGTCAATTTTGAGCCTTTAAAGTGCTCTAGCAACTTATGATTTGCAGATATAACTTTAATTTTAGGGATATACGTCCTTTGGAGCAGTAGAAATATTATCGTGTACAATTTTTATATAAACTCAACAAATATTGAGCATTTTAATTCAAAAACATTGTTGAAAAAATTAGCAATTTTTTTTTATTTCCACAATGCTCGAAAACCGCTCGAATGATTTTAAACAGATGGCGCAAGAGATTTTCGGAATTCTCGGGACTTATCGATATAATAACACTGTGAGACAAATGGTAGGGGTCAGTGATCGGGAAGGGTTCAAACTACCGGAGAAGGTTATATCGGTAAAAAGGAAATTATACGTGTCCCGGCGTTTCGCTGGGTCACGTCTAGGAATCGAGATATATATATAACTATCATATAGGGGAAATTGTCACCTTTGGTGGTATTTTTTTTGGCAAAACTCGAGAACCACTAGTCCGATTTTGCTCAAACAAATTTAAAAAAATTAAAAATTACAATTCTTTTAATCTGTTCATATAACGTTTTTTTTATATAATCAACAGTTTTGCCGGTAAAAATAAATGTATGAAGAAAAAAAAGATATTTTTTGCCTAAAATATTAAATTTTTTTATTTTTTAAATTCATAAAAAATCCAAAACGGAAAAAAGGCAAGTCGTATTACTTTCACGCATTTTTTTAAATTTGTTTGAGCAAAATCGGACTAGTGGTCCTCGAGTTATGTCAAAAAAAAGACCACCATAGGTGACAATTTCCCCTATATGGTAGTTACTAACTTCAAATTGATATATCTCGATTCCTAGACGTGATCCAGCGAAACCCCGGCCCACGTATAACTTGTTTTTGACCGATATAACATTTCCCGTTGGTTTCATCCCATCCCGATTTTGACTGTCGCATAGTGTAATCGATATCGGTTTTGTTATCCATATTTTTTTCGATTTTGTTGTCGAAATTTTTATCGATATTGTTATTGATTTTGCTATCGATATTTTCGGAACTTATCGATATAATAAACGATATTTTTTATCGTTTTTGTTATCGGTATTTTAACCGATTTTGTAATCGATTTTTTTTTATAGATTTTGTAATCGATTTTGTTATCGGTATTTTTATTGATTTTGTTATCAATATTTTTATCGATTTTGTTATCGATGTTTTTATCGATTTTGTTATCGATATTTTTATCGATTTTGTTATCGATGTTTTTATTGATATTGTTATCAATTTTGCCACCGATATTATTATCGCTTTTGTTATTGATATTTTTTTAGTGTGTGCTTTCGTTTTTGACTTGGATGTGCTCTTAACCATACCAGGTATTCTACGTTTATATTTAGCGGCTGTGTCTTCGATACAGCCTGCAGACCAAGACGAAGGCGCTGGACTTTTCCTTTTTTGCTCATTTGCGGTTAGCAACAGCGAATAGCTTTACTCGCACACCCTGCTGAAAACAGGCACAACTAAAAACAATTTTTTTTTTTCATAATTCAAATCATAGGATTTACATATATATCTCCAATTAATGCAAATATTTTTTTTCTCATAACTAGAAAACTGCAGTTATATCTGTTTTTGACTTAAATTGCGTTGGATCTGTATGGCATTAAAGGCTTAGTCAGAACTTTCAGGGACCAGCAGGCGTTTGAAAATAATGGGTTTTTCACGGGCGGGTCTTTGTAATGCCTACATTATTATTGAGTCTTCAGTGGCACCCAGTTCCGCTCTTTGAAAATTGCTCACGAATGTAAGTTGCGAATGGAGTTGAAAGGGGAATACACTAGCAACACACTGCCCGGTACGAACCACGGATCTTCGGAGCAATTAACTGAAACGGCGTTAGTAAAAGACTTAAGCAAAGGAGGGATTGCCAAGTACAGCAAGAAGGTTATAAATAAGGCTCACGACTCTTGGGATAATTAGACTGGCAGCTTTAGTTAAAACTTCGACAGCTTCTAAAGAAATCCTCATGCGGGGCTTGTAACCTAGCCGACCATGTGGCTAATGGTTAATGGAATAAAAAAAAAACTATGATATGTGAAATTCAAACAAAAACGTACACACTTTTTTAAGCAAAAGAATAAATAAATAATTAGGTACGCTCAAAGTCCAATTCATTCCTTCCAATTACCAGACCATTAAACCAGTTCAATTAACACAAAAACGTGTGAAATATTTCTGCTCGCCATTAGGATGGCTACTTAAAGCGCGCGCTATTGAGTCTTACATGGTTAAAAAAAAAACTATGTAGTACTCGTATTCCATATTAGCATTGAATTAATATAAATGAGTGCCCCACATATTCTCACGAGACCAACGAAAATCAAATAACTAAGGTCTGCACACGTTTGCGCACGACGCACACGCACACACTATGAAGAATATTTCAAGTATGTATATTTTGTGCAAATTCCAGCACAAATTGCATTGTTGCATGCAATCGTAATCGACAGTGTACAGTGCACGACAAAAAAATAGCACCTGTATATTTTGACTGTTTTTAGTTTTTTTTCCTAATGTTCTTAAAAGTATAACTAAACTAAAGCCATATAAATCCAAATTTAGGAAAAGTCAACAAAGTTTCTTCGAAATTCCGAGCGGTTAGATCCAGATTTCTAAAAAAAATTCCGTTTTACAGGACAATTCTGACTAAGATAGTAAAAAGTCTTTTTAAAGACAGATGATATGATAGATCGAAAGACTTTTGTTATTCTTGCACAAAAGTCTTAGAAAAAAGCTCTCCCATTCACTCGTAGTGAAAAGCTATTTTGAGAGAAAGCACTGCTGAAAATCTAGAAAAAAGAAGTCTGATGAGGAGATGTGGTGATCTCCGAAATAGGTGCTATAACTTCTGCCTTTGTTGCTTTTTCCTAATAAAATAATCGTGGTACAAAGCTCATAAAGAATATTTTAATTTAATTTAGTTTTTAGAACCTTATTTTATGTATTTTTTATTTAGTATTTATTTAATTTAATTTTCTTTGATGGTTTGGTTGTTATTGTTTCAAAAAGAATATTTTTTAATTTTATTAAATTTTTAGGAACTTATTTTTTTTTTTTAGATTTTATTATGTAAAAAAGAAATATATATATTTTTTGTAATTTCATTTAATTTTTAGAGAATTATTTTATTTATTTTTTCTTCTTTTAAATTAAATTTGTCATTCTTTTATTAATTTAATTTTTTTATTTGAGCTTTTGTTGTTTTGAAAACAAAAATATATTTATTTTAGGATCATATTAAATTTTAATTGTTTTTTTCTTTCTTTTTTTAAATGAAAATTTTTTAATCTAACCTAATTTTTAAGTACTATTTCCTTCTTTTTCGATAAAATTTGTTTCTTTTCCTAACTTGCTTTGATTCATTAATTTTTATTGTTTTAAAAAGAAAAACTATATATATTTTTTAATTTAATTTAATTTTTTAAAACTTATTGCTAAAAGTTAAACGGCATAACGATAAGACCTCCTCGTTAGCAGGTCTTTCAATTAGTCTTTTGAAAGATAGTAAAGAGCTTTCAATATAGTTGCCAGCATTGACAATGCCTCATGAAAGACTTCTTCGCTCTAAAGTAATTTTTTATATGGAAGAAAGTGCATAACAGCGTCAGCAAAAAAAAAGTATTACAAATCGACGGAATTTTTTAATAGCTTCACACTTGCACTTTATTAAACTGAAATTTTATAAGCTTATAAAACTGTAAACTAAAAATTTTTTGATGAAATTTGTTGGATTTATGTGGTGCTTGTTAGCTAATGAGCTGTACTTTTATAAAAAAAAAAATAATAATCAACATTTCAAAAAGAGATGCAAATAGTCAAAACCGGTCAAAATATTGAGGTGCTCTCTTTTGTCGCGGACTGTACAACGAGTTCTTGCTAACGTAATGCAAGTTATGACGCTTGAGACTAGTAAAAAGCTGATAAAAGTAATGGAGAAGGATATATGTACTAAGTGCTGGTAAACACAAAGAAAATAAATTGCAAAAAACAATCATAAAAAAATCATAATCAACATTTCTAAATAAATTAATGCATGAGTCACCCGTTGATAGTCACAGCATTTGATGATGATGATCGCATTGCTGATTAAGTAGCCAAGACCATAACTTTGTGTCTACAATTATGGTAAATTATTTGGCTGCAAAAGTAGTAAAAAAAAACAAATAGGCGTATTCATTCACAGCGGCATTAAACTTCAGCAGCTTTCACCATAAAATTCACTACTAAAAAACTGACCTCGTTGT
>NW_016167603.1:0-15938 GCF_001687245.7 Rhagoletis zephyria
CGGGACTTAAAAAAGACCGGGGTCCCGGGACCCCGGGATTAGCATTTCTGGTTCATACATTAAGGCGGTAAAAGTGTATAGCTCAGGAGGATTTTACGTATAATTGTAAGCAAATTTGTCGAAGTAACCATGGGTCCAAAAACAATTTGGATTTTGCAAAATTGCGAAAATAGGTTTCGCAGCATTTTGTTGTAGTATCGTAAAGAAGTGCTTTAATTTTTGTATTAAACAGTTTTACGCAGACTCCGAGCGGCGATTGTATTTTTATGAGAAGCTGTTTTTAATGGCAGAAATGCACTCGGAGGTTCGCCATTGCTAGGTCAGCAAAATTCTTTAAAATTTCACAATTTTTTGCTCGAATTACAAATGTACATACACAGGTATCATTGTTAAGGCAATGAATTAAGTTATCCACCTGCTTTACCATTTAATACTTTTTTATACAAATGTCTTTTAAATGACGTTGATTTTTTAAATTTTAAAATTACGTTCCATTTTCCCAAATTCATTTTGACTAAACCATATGCAATAAAGATACTAAAAAAAATCCTTTTCAATAACATTTTTTCCGAGATGAAGTCTTGGGGGTTTAGAAGTTATGAGTTTTTGAAGTTACTCTAAGAAACGAAACCACAAACATTTTCCTCGGTCGACTTCAAATGCAAATAAATTACTCAAGGAAAATCCAAGTCTGTTGGTCTGAGAAAGCCAATTTGTTAAAGGTCGGTTTTAGGCATGGTGGAATTATGCCAGTTGAAATAATTAGAGCAAAAAGAAAGATTTTGACATTAATTCTTTTCACAGGCGATATACAACGTCAGCATTAACATAATCGATTGCCGTTAAGTCTAAGATCGATTTTTATATAGGAATGTCAGTTTTGTAAAAACTGCACATATGTCACATTGAATATAAGCCCTCGAAATTCATATGTACATGTACATAAGGGTGCATCAGTACCCATATAAAAAAAAATTGGTACTGTTTTTTCATCGAAAATATACAGTTTATTTTATTCTAAGACTTCCGTCAAAATATTTCGGAAAAATATTTACATAGATTTACGTGTGCTGGACCTATTTCAAAAAAATCTCCAAAAACCCCAGCTTTTTTATATACGAAATTAGTTCAAAAGCTTAAAATCTCTGCATACAATTTTTTTTAAATATTATCAACGGAATCAAAATAATCAGAATTTTTTACAATTTTACTTTGCCCCCTGTGCGACACACCTTAACTATCTCCAATCGAGACCAAAATTTATATGTGTTATTTGTGACCGTGGTATTACCGATTTAGGGGATGAGGCTGAAAAAAATCGTTAATTTGATTTTTTAAGGACCACTCTAATGTGCATAGGTATGTTCAATATATAAGGTATGTTCAATATATTGTTCATATATCCATTAGTATGTTTGAGTGCTTGTTAGTAAAACCTTTCGCTTTGGAATGCGTTTACTGCACTTAAATTTTCACAAAACGAAGTACCCCTTTTTGAAGCAAGAAGTGGGAGGAGATGGATTAAGTCATGTGATATTATCTATGCGTGTCAAATATCCCATTGAGCAAGTTGCTATTGAAAAGCTTGATAATATACACAATTTGCCTTTGTATGTATGTAAATTCATATTTACATACATACATATGTAAGTACATTAGTACATACATATAGGCAGAAGTAATGTTTTGGATTAAAATTGGCAGAATTTCGGGGCTTCGAACCTCAATAAATAGTTTCTGCTTATATTTTCATTGAAAAATATTTAAAGAAATCCTTGTGTTTTATCGATATCGATAAATTTGCATGATTATATAATTTTAAACAATTCTATTATTTAACCATTAACTGATATTTCTGGACTCCACTGGACACGTATATAATTAGTTACTCAAACAGTAAGTATTAAGTGAATAAGTGATGAATAATTTATGATGAAGTTAAAAAATTTTATTTCTGTTTAAAAGAGGTATATAATTTTATAATATCCAGATCTTAACTACAATTTGTACATTAACGCCTATTTACTTTTTTTCAATTGGGAATCAATTTGACCCTTGATATCAACAATACGGGTACAAAGAAATATTAATACCAGCTAAGAGTTTTACTGAGTAAGTAGTAGGGATGTTAATTCACAATCCCGGGATCCCGGGATTAGTCCCCGGATTTAGATATTCATTACTTTTCAACAACTTGAATCAAAAAAATTGCTTCTATATTGTTTGAGAAGCTCTCCTACCATGAAATAAATAATAAATAAATGGGTTTGAAACCATGGTACAATAATTACAGGTATTGTCTTCCCAGAGAGCGCATATTCCGATATGCCTTATTTAAAAAATATCATTGTTGCCCACAATAAAACGTGTACTGCTGGAAACATCCCTTTTTCTATACCCTTTATACCATATGTGTTCACGTATTTTTTTTTAACAAACCATCTTAAGGTTGGTTTTCACTATGTCAAATTCAGTGGCATATGTCGTTAAATAAGTGAAAACACACTGTCAAATGGGATCAAAAAGCGGTTTATCGATTAATTTGAATCAGGATAGGTCTGTAGTCGTGTACATGCGCTGCGAAAATCGCCTATCTGTCAGTTTTTGGCCCATAATATCATCGGTAAAGGTATGGATAAAGGAGATAAAGTTGGGTCAAAATATGTCGCCAAATTTAGGCGTAAAAAAATGACATAGTGAAAACCAGTCTTTACAGAGAACTTATTCAATTTGCAAAAGCCGGAAAAAAACATTTGCTTGTAATTGAATTCAAAATTTGTATGTCTCACTTCATTTCAAACATTTTTCTTTTGTTTTGAAAAATTATAAAAATTAAATTGAGCGAAAACAAAAAGCAAAGTCAAATAAAAGTAAAATAATCAACATTGAACTGCGTCAAAATGAAAATAAGGGAGCACGAATTTCGATGTGAAGCAAAGCTCTCTTGGAAGACAATACCTGTAATTATTGTACTATGGTTTGAAACCTAGCTTTTTATTTAAAGTGGCGTTTTTATTTTTTCTCTCTGACCGCAGGATTTATTTTGAGGGACTTTGTAATTTCAAAGATATGATTAATTCTAAAATATATTAAAACATTCAATGCAATGTAGAATTAAAAATATGGGTAACAAATGCAATAGGAAATTTCTTTAGAATTTAAAAAATTTAAATTTTTTGGATTCACCAGGACGAAAGGTAATTTTTAAACTGACAAAGTTAGAAGAACGAAATTCGAACAAATATTGCGAAATTTCAAGGATAAAATTTCATTTTCAATATTTACCAGCCCTTCTGCACTAGAAACTTGAATATGTTTAAGTTCTACAGGATCTCCTCATTAATTTTATACCCATACTTCTTCTCTAAGCACATTTCTCTTACATTTTTAAATCATTTTTGAATTACTGACGTCAGAGTGAAAAACTAGAAACGCAATTTTACTATATTTGGCACACGGTTTCGCGAATATTTTGATATTTGTGTTTAAAATTTACTATCGCGCGGTGTTATATGTACAATAAGTTACACATTTATAAAAAAATATTAATTACTAAATAAAAAAAGAAATATAGCCAATACTGGTCAAGAAAAGGAGTTTCTATTATTGCCATCAGTGCAAATTACAAATCCCCTTAAAACCTTAAAAAGTCCGGGATCCCGGACTTCCCCTCCCTCCAGCCATCCGTCTTAGGCTATCTGCATACTTGTCGTCCAATCATAGTTGCGTTATCATCTCGCCCTGAAATTTTGAGCCGACCACGTGCATTTCAATGGAGGTCTGCATACTTTTCGTAATCGGCTAGTTATCGGCAAATCGTAGAAGATGCAGAAACGGATAAGTACGACACTGTCGTTTGCTAATCGTTATGCAATTATATAAAAATGAGTATTTCTTTCATAAAATCTGTGGAAATGATTAAAAAGTGGATAATTGGAATAAAATTCAATAAATTAGACAGTTTTAACTATCAAACATGACAAATAGTCTCTGCGTGCGTGCACAAAACAAATTTCAGGAAAAGAAAAGAAGAGAGATTAATGAAAAATTGTGTCTAGAATTGTTGCAGCATAGTTCATTATTTTAAAATATCTGCTCTAAGCGAATTTTTAGACGCCTAATGGTTTGAAATATCACGACCGAGTGTCCGAAAGTGTAGTCGTCATGTAATCGTTGAATCATGATAGTCACGATGAAGCAACTATGATTGGACGACCAATGTGCAGAAAGCCTTAGTGTTATCACACAAATCAAGGAACCTACATATATTTTAACGTCGCCAACGAACTGGAGCTGATTTTTACCCCGCTTTTATTGGCTTGGGATGTAACTATGTAATATTGATGCGCCTAAAAGATGAAGCGATTTCCAATCTCAAGTTACATACCTGATGACAGTACGAATTGGATTTGCTTTAAATTTCCATTCTTATAGAGAATTTACATGATTCAACTTTCACAGGCGATTAATTGAATCAAAAGGCTGAACATTCTACCGGACTCCTTATATCGCAGTTGCCTGGAAGAGGACGGGGTAGAATCACCTCAACACTACCTTCTTAGGTGCCCAGCGTTTGCGAGGCTAAGGTTGAAGCACTTTAGCTATCTCTTTCTAAATAGCCCCGAGGAGCTCTGGGGCATTGAGATCAGCCGTATTAGTAAATACATAATCGGCACGGAGCGTTTTAACGATAAAGTTTAGGGGGCCGTTCCAAATTGTGGTATCACAAATCGGGATTAGAAATCGGCCTCGGTTCCCGCACATTGTAAGAACACGACTACGGTGACCAATATAATTAACCAACTTCCAAAAAAGGAGGGGTTCGTCGGAATATTTTTTTTTGTTTATGTATGTTACCGCATAACTTTGGACCACGACCGATTCCGATAATTCCTTTTGCATCGGAAAGGAGGTGGTCCCATACTAATCTGGTTTAGATCCGATCATTGGATCATGAAATATATATATATATATAGATATAAATTTTTTTTAAGTCGGTTTTCTTTTTGCTAAAAATTACTTGTTTTATATATCGTTTTATTTTATACATCGCTGTACCACCCATGTAAAGAGTTTTTGAACCCGCCACTGATGCATGTACACGTGTGCGTATGTATTCTGTGCCTCGAACGGTATTTCATGTGATTGAGCAATTATCCCCTGTACTCCTCATTTAATTGAGAAAGCTTAATTCCATGCTTACATACATACACATATAAAACTGTAGACGAACGCCAACAAACCGCAAAATGTTAACTTAAGCGTTTAGCAGCTAATCGAGCGTATTGACTTACAATTGCTAATTAAGTAAACGAAAAGTCAAACTGACGTAAGCAATTAAAGGCAGAATGCATCGAGAGTTAATTGATTTGTGGTCAGTTATTGTAACAAATAAATATATAAATAAATAATAATAGAGACCATCTCTGCATGGCACATTAGGTCAAATTATCACTTTTTCTGTGTGAAATTCAAAAATTGAAATTCCTGTTTTAGTATTTTGTTGTTGCTATTTACAGGAAATAGTTCAAAGTACAGCTACTCAGTATTGATTCAAGGCTACTTGATAAAATCCTTGCCATGCAAACTCTAGGCAGTTCAGTATTGCTTTCTAAATTTTAGTGTATGTTTTTCGACCTCGGCTCACAATAATTCAAAAATTTAAAACAGATAAGAACTAATGTTGTTAATAAAAAAAATTATATTTAAGTCCCCGTAATTGAAAAAATAATCATTAAATGGCGGAACTTTATAAATTTTCGATTAATTTTAAATTATAATATTCTACATGCTTTTAAAATTTGGACCCATTTAATATACTAAATATTTTTGGCCTTATTCATAATCAATAAAATAGATTTAAAGAGTTCTATAAAGTGGTATTTTCATACCAATTTTCGAGTTATAAAGCCGTAAAAGTCTTCTTTATTTTTTATGAATTTGGGTGTTTATTTATTGCCATTTTATAAGGTATTTTACCTTTTTTTTTATTTGCGATGTCTTGCGTTTTACAGGGAACGCAGCTTTTTNCATTTAAAGAGTTCTATAAAGTGGTATTTTCATACCAATTTTCGGGTTATAAAGCCGTAAAAGTCTTCTTTATTTTTTATGAATTTGGGTGTTTATTTATTGCCATTTTATAAGGTATTTTAACTTTTTTTTTATTTGCGATGTCTTGCGTTTTACAGGGAACGCAGCTTTTTCCAAGGAGCTAATGTAAGAAAAAGCCATTTGTTACAGGTAGATGGTAAAATCTGGTTTAGTGTAGAGGTAGTGCAACGGTAATACTTTCTTTGATAATTGATAATACATAGTTGCATAATTTTTAGGGCACACATTTACCAAAAACCGTTGACAACATCCTGAAAAGAATACGAACGTTTTTGAAACTAACTTGTGAAAAGAATGTTCAAAGCTCTATTCACCTTGGGAAAAAAATTTCTCTAAAAAATTTGCCTTTTTGCGAAGGCTTTTCATCAATAGTCTTTGCGAATCGGCGCGAGTGTCTTTGTAACTTAGCCATGGTTACGCTACAGGAGATGAAATGTAATCCAAATTGAGGCTGCTATTTTTTTGCTCCATTTTCACTATTTATCACCATTAAAATGGGCTATTTACCATCCAATGCAAGCAAATTTTGACAGCAGCTTTTGTTGCAAAGCGCCACTTGCGGATACTAAAATTTAGGCTAATCTATTTTTAGCGAAAAGCGGATAAAATGTAAGCTTTCGCATTTTAACATATTTTAGCTATAACGAAAGTTCGAATCCGGCTGCTGGTCGACTCAGTTGGCTTTTTGATTTCGAAAAGCCCTTCATCAGCAAGAAAACGCAATGTTTTCAGATCTAAATATTTCATCATCCTTTCCAAATTGTTNCGAATCCGGCTGCTGGTCGACTCAGTTGGCTTTTTGATTTCGAAAAGCCCTTCATCAGCAAGAAACGCAATGTTTTCAGATCTAAATATTTCATCATCCTTTCCAAATTGTTTTCCACAATTTTCGTCTTTCTTTGATAAATAATTGCAGAGTTTCATGGAACTTTCGCACTGAATATATTTTTTATATCTTTAATTGGCCATGCACACTGTACATAAAGGAAGTAGATAACAAAATTAAAAAATATATGCCTTTTTTTGCCTTTTTCCAAAGCTCATTTTGCCTTTTTTCAAGTTTTTAGTGCCTTAAAATCCTACATTTCTACATTTCAGGGGTGGGGGGTCCCTAAACACGGCCTTGGCTACGGTTATTGCAATACCCATGCAAGTTTGCACAAACGCTTAAAATCAACCGACTCGTGAAGTCACCCCAAAATGAAAACCCAAGGACCAGTTATAACTCTATACTCACCACTCTGGAGTAAAATGCCAACTCAGAAGCAGATGGAGATTACCCAGCAAACAAACTCGGCCTCAACTGGTTACACGAGAATCAGATCCACTCCACCATNAAACCCAAGGACCAGTTATAACTCTATACTCACCACTCTGGAGTAAAATGCCAACTCAGAAGCAGATGGAGATTACCCAGCTAACAAACTCGGCCTCAACTGGTTACACGAGAATCAGATCCACTCCACCATATCTCGATGATGACTGGCTCAAATTATTAAATCGTTCTCTAAACGGCTATCAGCAACAAAGGTTAAGAGCACACAGAACACAAAATTCTCGCTACTGTAGTCCACCGACTCATACGCATTTCTCCAATAATACATCTCGAGCGCTACTAAAAGTGTATTGGCAAGCAATAACACAATACCGGAATTGCGCCCGTCTCAAAGCCCGGCGTAAACTCTTTTCTCCCTAACACTCTCATAGCTTAATGGTGTACTTATCTTACACTAACTCATTATCCCTCTCTCATATTTTCATCTCAATCCTCTTCACCTCTCATCCTCATAACTCTAAGAATGTCTTTCGACCATATATTTTCAGGCCCCAAGAAAAACGAACCCAATCCGTTCCAGCGAAATCATCCGCCCTCCAACGGCGCTTCTAGCCTTCAATTACACTGGGAAAGCTACAGGACCTGGTAAAAGTCACGGCGCCGCAGGCCCGCCGGCATGTTGAGGACATGAATGCAAATAGATTTAAAAACTAAGATTTCATTTACTTACCTCAATTGAAATATGTACATATAACACTTACCTTTTCATTTTGTAAATTAAATGCTTACCGTTTACACCACACCCTGTATATTGAACTATGTAGCGAAGTACTACTATTGTGAACAAACATTATTTATATATGTAAAGAGTAGGCTGTAGAGCTCTTGTTAATCGACTAACCGATTAATCGGTCAATCGAATAGAAAAAGTTGTTTCAAAAAATTATCGAATACCTTTAATCGATTAACCGTTCACTTTCGACTAACCGTTCATAATCGACTAGTTGTTTTCTCTCGATTACTTGACAGATTCGACTATTCGAATAGTTGTTTTCTTTCAATATTTCATAAGTTTTGTGCTTGATAGGCTTTGAATATTTATAGTACCAAAAATTGTGTGGTACCGCATGAATTATGATGGAGATCAATACGTGACTTATAGCAAAACACGCAAAATTCAAAGTGCATCCATCACCTTCATAAACTCTTGGAATCCAGGCGTTGCAACAAGAGAAATGGGTAACATATTTGTTGCAATTAATCTATGCTATTGCACGAGAACTGGTCTCTTGGCGCTCGTTTGAAATAGTTTCGCCATCTTCGTTTTTTCTTCTACGCTTGACATTTTTTCCGGGCTTGGTTCGGCACATTCACTATTGGCTACATCTGTTGTCCTGGGGAGGATAAACTATGGAAAATTACCACTTATTAGTTCGTTAACATAAACATACATTTCCAGGTCCTGCTCCTTGTTCCTTTTATGAATGGCCTTCAAATGGGTTGCCAAAGACGATGTCGAATTATTATAGGCCATATTTTGTCCACATATTGTACACTTGACTTCTTTTCCACCTTCGGAATTAGAAAATAAGTTCCACACCCAGCTACGCTTACGTAAACTCATTTTGGATAAAGCAAATTTTTTGTTTTGAAGTGAGAAAAAATTTGTATTTAAACATTTTTCACTATTCGAATAATGACAGTTAATCAATTGCACGACTAGTCGAAGTTGATGAAACGATCGAATACTTGCTATTCGATTTTCAGTCAATGCAAAAGTTGCTACTCGACTATTCGAATAATCGGTTAACCGGATAATCGACTGTTAACAAGAGCTCTAGTAGGCTGCCTAATAGCCAAGCGAGAGGCTTAAATTAGTCGCTCGCTACATACCTACGAATACGGACCTCTCTAATCGCTCTCGTTTACATTTATTGTAAATAAAATTATTCGAAATAATTAAAGATATTAAAAACGAAAAATAAACTCTTTTATTTGAACGGAAACATAAAAGAAATTATTTTATTTATTCGCCAAAGCCGAAAGAAAGTGCCGAAAGAGGGGACCATATTTGTAAAAAGACTTGATCTTTCGATAGAGATAACTAAAACAATACTAAAAAAAATGACCATAATTCAAAAAAAATTACAAATAAATTTTCGTTCAGAATTTTCACCATGAAAATGAGAAAATTTTGGAAAACGCATAGTATTATCGTATAGCCCATACAAAAATCTATAGAAATCATAGTTTTCGAATTATTTTTCCCATTTTCTGTCTGCTTCCCAGCTAATCGAAAAGTAGCTTGTTTTGTACCGCTCAGGGCGCTGGGACATTTGACGTGAATTGCCCCATTTATATAAACATATTTGAAAAGAAACCAAAAAAATTTTAAAAGTAGTAGTTATGTAAAAAGGTGTATCTACATATGTATTGCTTTATTTTGGTATTTTTCAGTCCGATATTTGCGTGGTGGTTACACGAGGGAAACAGAACATGGATTAGGGATGCAAAAAAAACATCGATGCATCGGAAACATGGATGTTTGCTATTCGATGTATCGAACAAAACCGATGTTTTGGACCTTCCGATATACATCGATATATCGATGTATTTTTTTCGATGCATCGACTTTTGTGTTCAATGTACACTGTACATACTGAAACTATTTTGTATGCTTCCGAACTCTCGCTCTAGAATATACATTCTATTAATACTATCCAAAATGTTGTTGCACTAATAAATAGCTACTTTATTAGTAGAAACAATATGATATTAATTGACATGGTATTGCTACTCAAAAACCATTTAGAAATTTGGACAGATTTTAAACAGCAATCTCCAAAACTGTTTCACATATGTAGCTTATCAACCTAGTGAAATAATATAAAGTGTGCCAGCCAATTTGATGTACACTTATTTCAAAGCAAAATTTGAGTTTCGCCATTTTCGCTTTTTTCAATTCCGGCATTTTAACTCTTGGTTTTGTTGCATACCTCTGCCCGATTTCGGCTTAGATCCCCATCCTGATGGACTGAAAACATCAGTACTGCAACGCTATGGGTGCTTTTGCACAAGCGGCAAGAATTTCTTGACATGTTTTTTTTTTTTAATTTTTTACTCAAATCAAAAAACTTCATAATAGGTATTGGCCCAATGCAGGCTTGCTTTGCTTGCCTCGCTTTGAGAACTGTCAAAAGTTATTTGGAATATACTAAAACGTATGAAGGCTAGCCAAATGGCAGCTTTGCTTCACTTGCTTAAAGCGCCTCAAAGTTTCAAATAGGCAAATGTTTTATTTGAAAGCGCTTTGTAGGCTTTTGACAAAAAGGTATGTTCCCGTTCTAAATGAATTCAAACTGCTGTGCCCTTTTATAAACAAAAATTTGCTTACGTAATTAAAATAAAAATATATATAATATAAGCTATTCAAAGTCTAATAAAAGTGATTATATGTTTGCGTGTTTAAAGCAAAGTAAAACTCCATACGAATCATAAGGATTCGATCTTTATTAAAAGATTTCGTATTATTTTGGCCTTATAGGATTTTCGGGGCCTCTTCTGGACTTAGAAAATTTGCCTTCCATTGAATATAAATGAGAAAAAATAAAACAAGTACCTTAATCCTTAATTTCGCTTGCTTCCTATATCATGAGGTTTCACAAATAGTGGGCTTAGCAACTTTTCACACAAAGCTAGCGATATTTATGATGTCAAACTACTGGTCAGTCGTCTCTTGAAAAATTGGATTTTTTTGTTTTTTAATAAATGTACCTATAGCTATATATGTATAATTATTATCATTCCTTTGAAATGCAATTCGCATCAATTTAAAAATAAATCTGAAAAGATTGCTTGTATTTTTTTTTTTAGTTTTCTGGAGTTTTGAGGGAAAATTATTCTTAGTGTAAGGGAACAGACCTTAATTTTTTAACTACACAGCTGGTAGCTTTGACAGCGTTCCAAGCCGCGATTTGGCCAAACGAGTTTTTGAAGTAAATCAAAGCAAATTAAAGTAAAGTAAGGCGTGCAAAGCAAGCCTTCATTGGGCCAGCGCCTTAAAGAACAAATATTCTAAAAGAGGTATATAAGGCGCTGCGTATAGGCATATTTGTATAGGACTCTTTTTGTATCCGGTTTTCTTTTCCATTGCATGATTAGTACAAATCCTCTACAAATTTAAGCTTTTAGATCTCTATAAGGTGTCTTCATTCAGAATCAGGAACAAGCAAATTTATACACTTCTATAAATTTTAATTCTTAGCGAAATTGCGCATTCTGTTTTCGAAGTAGGGTTTGTCTTCATAGAGATCATAAATGCTATTCAGCCGTACGATTTCGTATTTTGCTAGATAAGAAAAAATGATTTGTGTTTGAAGTTATACACTTATACATATACATTTTTCTGTGTAGATTAACTCCTCTTCCTCTTTTCTAAGTTGGATTCCTCTTCACAAAGATCATGAATACTCTTTAACCATACCATTCCAGACTTTAGTAGATAACAGAGGCCTGGGAAGGTATCTCCCTTAAAAAACGAATTAGAAATTTTGGTAAGTATTAGGTACTACTACGAAAAAAAAAATAAATAAAAAATTCCATCACGTAAATTTTCCGAGAAAATCCGTTTTTAATTTTCTTTAATGTTATAGCATATTACTAACATTAAATTCGAATTTCCGTAAATCTTTCTGATTTACTGAGGGTTTTATATAAATTTACTCAATTCATAAATGAGTTAGCATTATCAAACCTTCCAAGTACACTATTTTGGGCTTTAATACACAAATTGGTTTTATAATTGTCTTTGGATAGAAACCTGGCTGTAGCGCCATATTTTTTGTATATTTTTAATGAGAAAAAAAAATAAGTTCGAAAGGCAAAATATTAAAATTTTCGTTTTCTTATTAAACGCCTTTTCACGGCAGAAATACACTCGGCGGATCTCTCGGGGGAACTCGACAGAACACACACCTGCTGTCTCACTTTTTCCTTCCGAAATAATAACGGGCATATATTTCTGTTGAAAACAAGGGTACCTTGTAAATACTCTTCACAAACAAACTGTAGCAAACCACAGCAGAAAGCGTAGCAAATTTTTTAAGAGCTTCAAACTGCTTAAGAAAATTTGGCTCAATAAATTTTTCGTGACCATTTTTTGGGCGTTTTTTTATTCGTTGAACTAAAGAAATGTGTACAAATCATAACATAACATATACGTAACAACATAACATAACATTGGTGTTATTGAAAATATTAAAAACAATATACCTCAAATGGAGAATAACGAATATTTAAAAAAAAAATTACAACGGCCAGTGATGATCTCTATTATTGGAGAATATCAAGCAACACTTGATTGTCCATTGTAATTTTTCAATCCTAGAAATAAACTGAGTAAAAAAACATTAAACTGTACACTAAATTTTGTTGTTTTTTGAGCATATTTGCAAGCATATTTACCAATGTTTTAGTGCTTATCTAAGCGCTTAAAATGGATTTTTTTCGGCCCTGGTAATCACTTCGAAAATAATGTTTAATTCCGAGTAAAACTAGGTACCATTCATTAAAATCAATAAAAAAAATGAATTTATGAGATTTCTTATAAAAAGACAAATTCAAATCTTTCTTGATTTCAATTAAACAAACTATTGAACCCTCAAAGTGAATCTAACCCAACTGATTCAAATTTTCTGCTAAATATCATAGAAATAGTTTTGGATAAATCTTTAAAAAATTCATTACTTCCGAAATTGTCTATTGATTTTAAAAAATGCTACCTAGTTTTACTCGTTTTTGTTAACTTCAGACTTATTCCAAAAATTTTTCACACATTTACAATGTGCTCACCAGAGGTGGCAAATATCCCTCAACACTTTGAAAGTGTCCCAAAATAACCGTCCCTATTTAAGAGAAAAAATAACCCACAAAACGGAACAGGTGGTTTATTTTTTGTAGATGTGTGCTCCTCTCAGTGGGAAAGGGTTATTCGCATATCTTTTTCCGTTACTGTTGGACACGGACACTTATCGCTGGAAGAGGAAAAATAAGTGTTAGAGCGCGGTTACCCACGAACGTGTACGCAGGGTACCGTAGAAGTGCGTAGAAACATATCAAATTTGCTGTTGATAGAGATAGAGAGACATATAAGCCACGTCAACGTCGTGGTCATGCGGTGGCAGGGTTGCGCTCTTTTAAATCCTTATTGATGTAAAATCCGCTATATTTATTTGTGATTTGATTTGTCAACCAAATAAGAAATAAAAATTTCTGATTTGATTTGTAGAGCGAATCAATTTGATTTGTAATTTTTCAACTAAATAATACTTTTGTGATGCAACGCAAATAAGATATTCAAGTATCTTCCAACTTCCAATTCTACGAAAATCTTCGGAATCCGTGATTTTCCAGACTTCTTCGGGATTATCGGAATCTTCGGGACCACTTCGGGATTTTTGGACTATTTCGAGATGGAAATGAATTAAATCGATGCGTGATATCGATTCTTTCTTAAATATCGAACATTTCTAGTTCCCAGGTTGAGTCTCTGTGACTATATCATTTTCTTTATAATTACCTTTATTTTAATCTTCCTTCATTTATCTTCATCTTTAGTCATCCTCACATTTTTCTTCATATTTATCTTTATCATCTTAATGTTTATGATTTTCTACATCTACATATCGTCCTGTTTCTGCCTTAACCACGTATCTACAATTTTTGGGGAAACTAATATTACCACTTATAACAGCTGTTTAAGCGTCACACTATCTGAAAATAGAACAAAGATTTAATGAGGGTGCTCACTACTGTTAGTGGAACCAGAAATATTAAGTAAAAAATGCGTTTATTGTATCCTAGGGGAAGAAATTAAGCATTTTTTCTTACACTCTCTAAAATACCTATATTGCAGATACGAGGTTAAGGCAGAAACGGGACGATATTCCCCTTCACCTTTGCCCTTACATTAGTAAAATTTTTAAATTTACCTTGATCTTAATTTTTGCATTTATCTTTACGCATCTTTGCTTTTGTTTATATTTTTACCTTTGCCTTTATTCTTTTCTTTATCAATAAAATAAAATAGCNATTTATCTTCATCTTTAGTCATCCTCACATTTTTCTTCATATTTATCTTTATCATCTTAATGTTTATGATTTTCTACATCTACATATCGTCCTGTTTCTGCCTTAACCACGTATCTACAATTTTTGGGGAAACTAATATTATCACTTATAACAGCTGTTTAAGCGTCACACTATCTGAAAACAGAACAAAGATTTAATGAGGGTGCTCACTACTGTTAGTGGAACCAGAAATATTAAGTAAAAAATGCGTTTATTGTATCCTAGGGGAAGAAATTAAGCATTTTTTCTTACACTCTCTAAAATACCTATATTGCAGATACGAGGTTAAGGCAGAAACGGGACGATATTCCCCTTCACCTTTGCCCTTACATTAGTAAAATTTTTAAATTTACCTTGATCTTAATTTTTGCATTTATCTTTACGCATCTTTGCTTTTGTTTATATTTTTACCTTTGCCTTTATTCTTTTCTTTATCAATAAAATAAAATAGCTTATTTTCGGTGTATCATATTAAGAATGTGCACGCTCTCTTTGTCATAAATGTTCGCACATGCATGTGTACGTATTTGTCGTGTAAAGAAATGCCTAACGCTTTGTTTCCACTTATTACGCCCACTTATATTTTTCAGTCCTACAATAACCCACAAATTAAGACACTTAAAAATAAAAGTCCCTGCCAAAGTGTTTTTACCCAAGGGAAATTTTAGCAGTTGATAAATAACCCACAACGGAAAACACAAAAAGATCGCACAGAGTGATTTGCCACGGTGAGAAACACTCATTTAGATCGTTCCAGCACGTCTACGATTCGCAGGTTTTGCATGATTTGGTCCAAAGTCGTTCCCGTACGCCAAAAATTCTGTATCAGGGAATACTCTCGTGAGAGTAACTGAGCAACTGTTCCCAGAATGAAGTTTCAAGATTCAGTCCGGAGTTTTTCTTCTGGCAAATTCATGAAAAGTGTCAAACGATAGGTAGAGTTGCATTTGTGTACAAAAACAGAACTCGGTGAAAGGAAATAACCTTACATTTGTTAAAAAATGGAAGTAAATAATGAAATATTCGAATATATATGCAATTATTATTAATTATATAGATTTTAATAGTTATTTAGTGATCTTTCAGCCAAATCAGTCTTGTACTAATGACAAGTAAACAAACCAAATGACGTTTTTGCTGGAAAAAGTGCTTTTTGCGTTCCCGTACACTTCTGCATCTTTTCTCCTCTTACTCTCACTAGAGAGAGTAAAATTGTAGTTTGACATTTCCACAGGTTTTAGTCCGAAACCAAGAATGATAGAATACAAGATTGCGCCGATCAGAGAGGATTTTTGAGAATAACTTTTGTGTGACGTCACACTGGTGCAATTCCGAGAGAGAAATGCCAAAACGTGAGCAAGAATGGAAGAAGAAGAAAAAATGTTGCAAGGAAAACGTAAACAAGTTGCACCAGTGTGACGTC